>NW_021704721.1:0-5373 GCF_003719485.1 Trypanosoma conorhini | reverse complement strand
GGAGATCCGCAACAAGATCAAGTACCTGCAGTTCCTCCGCAAGCGGAAGCTGTCAAACCCGAAGCTTGGCCCCTTCCACCACCGCAGCCCCTCTGACATCTTCCTGCGTACGGTGCGCTCCATGCTGCCCCGCTACACCAAGCGCGGCCAGAAGGCGCTGCGCCAGCTCGTCGCGTACGAGGGCGTTCCCACGAATGTTGTGCGCACCGGTGGCCGTGTGGTGATCCCCAAGGCGCAGCGTCACTACTGCTACCGCGGCGAGCGTCCCTACACGGTGCTGGGCAACATGTGCAAGCACGTTGGCTGGAAGTACAGCGATGTGGTGAAGAAGCTCGAGACTGCCCGCGTGGAGAAGGCAACCCGCCACCACAAGAGGACGGAGAAGCTGCGCGTCGCCTGGAAGACCGCTCGCAAGGAGGCCCTTGCGAAGGTCTCCAAGAACAACCTGCAGGTGCTGAAGAAGTTCGGCTACGCTTAGTAGAAACTGCGAAGACGCCTATAGTGGTTGCTTGCGGACATCTTCTTGCGACATCATCACTGTTCCCGTTATTTTTCTGCGGCGACACCTAGGATTTTTCTTGTTTTTGTTTTACTCGTTTTCGAGACACGCGTAAGACGCGCCTCCTCTTTCTTGTTTGCTTTCCTGCTTTGCCTCGGCGGAGAAAGTCCGTTTGCTGGCAACGGCCCCCCATGCTCGTCTGTTGGCCGCGGCCGCAGCTTACATCCGTTTCTTTCTCACTCTCGCTTTCGCTCTCTGCGCCTGCGACGCACGCGCGCCTGTGGACCCTCCGCGGGAGCAACCAGCGCCGAGTCAAGTGCAAATAAGCTTCGGGGGCAGCAGCGGCGGGAATTGCTGGTGAGCACACGCAACCCCCCACCCACGCGCCAGGGCAAAAAAAAGAGGAAGAAAAAAGGAATAATAGTAAATAAACAAATAAATCGCAAAAGAAACAGAGGAGGTGGCGGCAAGAAGATGAGTAGGGCGCCACGCAACGGGATCACCTCGCAGCGGTACGCCACGTCGGAGAGAGGCGCCCCATACCAGCGTCAGCGCCCCTTAGCCCTCCCTCACGGCGGCAGCAGCGGGGGTGGTGGCGGCGGAAGCATGCCCTTAGTTCCGAGAGACAACAACGCCCGCGGCCCCAGGCGACTGACGTTTAACAACTTTGCCACTTTTAATGCACGAGAGAAGAAGTTACCGCCCGATGCAAACGCGCAGGTGGCGCCCAATACCAAGCTTTGGCAGTTGCAAGAGCGAGCTTCATTTTACTGCAACAAATGCCGACGGGACAATATCATCTCGGACACCATCGCCGTGGACGCGGTGCACCAGTTAATGCTCTGCACACGGTGCTTCATTCGTATCATTCGGCCCCGTTCGTACCGTCCCAGCCGGGTTGTACCCTTTCCCTCTCTTCTTTCGTGGCTAAACTACAAACCGGCAAAGGTGATGGAGATGTCTGAAGACATTTCTAGCCGCCCCGCTGAGGCTGTGGCACCGTCAGGCGAGCGCATCGCCAACCCAACCCTCTGTGGTGGGGATCGGCCCACACATTTTCAAAACCTCCCCGCCATAGCCATGAACACCGTGCCCTCCGCACGTGTCGGCGTAGTGATAAGTGGCAAAGGCCCAACATCAGCTCAGCAGCAGGATGACACGCATCCGTGTATCCGCGTTTGGGGAAGTTGTGTACACGGTGAAACGTGTATGTTTCGTCGTGCGCCGTACGACTTGTGCATCTGTTTTTTGATGGGTTTGTGCCCTGGGGACGAGGAGAAGTGTCGCCTTCTGCACCAGAAGGTCTTTAGCCTGCCGAATGCGGACGATCCGATGCCCACGCAGCGCCGGGCGGAGGACTCGGATGACGCGGAGAGCGCGTGGGGCAAATGGATCGCACGACGAAAGAATAGCCCAAATTCGGCAGAGTGGCAGTTGTGGCACAATGGGCCGGTGTTGGACCTTCTCAACGTATATGCCCCTCTGGTGCCCGAGGAGGAGAAAGAGGAGGATAAAGAAAAGCAGCGTGGCGGAAAGCCGGTGATCAAACTCAACTACGCTGACATCTCTGCAGCCCTCCAAGGGCTGAAGCAATAACACACGGCAGGAGTGAAGGAGGAAGAAGGAAAGCTGTGCAAACCTGGACGGCCTTTTTTTTTCTTGTCTTCAACTGTTCTCGCGGCGCTCCCTTTCATTTGTGTGTTCTTTGCGGTTTCTCCTCTCGCTCTCTCACACACACACACACACACCGTGAGTGGTAAACAAAGGAGGATGACGACATGAGAAATCAACATGCGGGATGCCCCTGACTGCAAAAACTCCTTTTTGTTTCTGCTTCCATCAGGCCTCTTTCTCTTCCCCCCACCCCACCTTATTTTTTTTTTTTCGTTTTGCTCTTCCAATACGCACTCAAGGCGCAAACCTGAAATATATATCTCTTGTGGTTTTTATCCCTTTGAAGGCTAATAGTTAGCTCCACGGTACGCCAGGATTTGTGCGTGAATGATCAGTGCGGGCTGCGTGGTACATGTTATTAAAGGCAAATAAAAGCAAAACATAAATGCGGCGGTGTATTCTTGTACGGGTGGCAAATCCCTTGCCATCGACCCTGCACGTCTCCGGCGGCAATAGCAACAGTAAACAGAAGGATTTTTCCCACCTCCGCCACACTGTTGCAGAACCGGCAGTTGACACGAATGCCGAGGCATATCGACGCTTGGCACACGAATTGACACTCTTGTCACAGGAAGAGTTTGGCCGTCGCCTCTATCGGTTTAGCCGAACAAATTTCGACCCCAACCACACGACAGCAGTCCACGCACATGTGTCTGAGCTGCTTTCACGGCGCGTGCAAGAAGCAACTGTGAAGTGTGTTCGTGAGTATGCCCAACTGGCGCACGTCGCTAAGCTACATAAGCTCTGCTTACAGGTCTACTACGCCCGCACGAGGGCTGCCACAGTCGTTGTCTCCGCGACGGAAATCAACGACATGAATGTTGGAAACTTTGCTGTCTCTGACTTTGTCGTCGACAGTGCGTATGCCCTGCGTAGTACGCCTGACCTGGTTAGGTTAGCTTCTGACTGCGTAAAGCACCTACAGCACGTACCATCCCTCGGTTGGGAAATGATGAGCGCCTTCTCCTTGGTTCGTGCGTTTTGGCGCTGCGTTTGTATTGCCTCAAACCGCGAAGGACGGCCGGATGCCGAGTCCAAGCAGGCCCTTCAGGACGCCGCTTACATCTATGATGAATGCATGGCGTTGGTGTACCCCGATTCCTGTGAGGAGCTTAGTACACAAGATGCCATACACAGAGTCCAGCGGTTTGTGCAATATGCTTCTTCCGCCGATGAAGGAGAGATGCTTTTTTTTCGTTTCTGCCTTCAGAAAGGGTTTCTTCGAAGACCACGCGATGCAGTGCGTGGAGGGGGCGACGATAAGGGAACTGGGACAAACGTCAGTGGCGCTTTTGAAGGCGGAAGAATCACAGAGGAACAGTGGTTCTACGCGAGTCTCATCGCAACTTGCCGCGCTGGAAACCACGTGGATTCTGCACTCCAATATTTTGACGACATTGGATCCTTCCTTGGAATTGTGCAGGTTAGTTGTAACGATCTTCTTCGCTCTGCCGCACGTAAGCTGCTGTGCGACGGTTCGAAGCCGCCAGAGGAGGGAAGAGGTCCAAAAAAAAGAAACTCGATGGAGGAAGTGTCTGAGTATCTTATCTTTCAGCTACTTAACGTACTTCAAACAGCAAAAGACAACGGAAAGATCGTTTTTATTGCACGAGCAATGCTACGGGATGGGGTGCAACTTGGTATAAGTGTCTGGAGTATCGTGCTTATTGCGGCAGGGGAGATGCGAGCCGTGGATTTGGCGCTTGCCGCCTTTACACAAGCTAAGGACGCTCTGGGGCATGACGGCAACGCTATGGACCGCCGCGGGAACGAGTACCTACTACAAACTGCCATTCATGCACTCTCCAAGTGTCAGGTTCCTCGCTTTGAGGAAGACTACCTTCGGCCCTGCCAAGAAGGGAAGCTGATGCATTGCACAAATGAGTTCTACTTTTGCGCTCTCCTGCAGCACGCACATAACTCCATGGACCCTGCCACAGGTGCCGAGGAGGTTCTGCGCAGGATGACAGAGAAAGGGGTGCCGCTAACCACACGCATCATCTCCAGGCTGATTAAAATCTACTTACGCATTGAGTCCCCCAAGCTACTGCCACTGTATCAGCATGCCACGCAAGAACTCGGAACATTTAAATTATCCTGGCTTGACGAACTGCTGCTGTGGGCGGATCGACGTCGCTACAACCTCTCCCATGAAGAGCGAAAATACATATTGGATGAGGTGCAACGCGTTCACGGCACGAAGGGCATGCGGGGCGACCTTGGCGGGCTTCGCACACAGTACGCACTTCTGAAGTACGACTACGAACACACCCCACTGGAGGTCTTCGCCTCCACATCGCATCCACCGGAGGCGGAGCCAACCATATTAGACTCACGTGTCCACTTCCTTATTAAAAACCCTCACTGTGTCGTTCACAGCCCAAGGAACAGGGGCGTCAGCCACAATTTTGGGCACACCAGAACACATGTAGATCCCGAGAGAACAAAAACGTTTCTTCGATCCGCTCTACTCACCACTGAAGACGCAGAAACACAAACCGAAGTAATTCAGGCTAAGGAATTTCGCGCGTACATGGTACGCATGCTTGAGGTTCTGCAAGACACTAACAATTGCGCGATATGACGCATCCAATACATCCTCTTTTACTTCACAAGCACGAGTAAGGAACAGAGCCTCACCCCCCGCACCCACACCCACACCAAATTTTTAAAAAAGTACTGCCTCATACCCCTCCTTTCACATACAGACCCACACGTGCAGCTGGCAGCGTTTCCTCGCAGTGGGTGACTCTTCGCTGCACTGAAGGAGAGCGGACGCCAGTGCTTCTCTCTCTCCCCTCCTGCTCTCCGTGTCTCCGTTGCAAGCGCAAGGCAAGAAGTAGGCTCTCCCACATTCGCCAAAAAGGACTCATGTTTTGTTTACGCGTACTGGTGTTGGTTTTGGCTATATTGGCCACCGCCTGTGCTGTGTGTGCCAACATCTTCCCTGTCTTCCAGAAGGAGAAAGAGCTCGTGACGACGAAGCAGACGCTATGGTACAATGAGGTGATCTTGCCCGATGGCAATGAGACCGAGCAGAAGGTGAGTAAGAGCTTGTGCGGGCAGTACAAGCTGTTTTTCCAGGTCTCCGAGGGCACCGCTGTGGGTGCAGCTGGTGTAGGCCTCATCGTTGTGGGCATTGTCTTCGCCCAACTGTTTCTTCACGAGAGAATATGTTGTTTTATTTACGGCGTGTCGCT
>NW_021704722.1:0-10280 GCF_003719485.1 Trypanosoma conorhini | reverse complement strand
CGGCGCGTGGTGGTTGGTGTCTTTCTTTTTTTTTGTCGCCGCCGCACCTCGCCAGCGGGTGCCCGCTCGGCTGCGGGGAGTGACGCGCCGTGCGGGGGAGGGGGTTCGGGACCGGGGCGCCGCCCAGTCATACTTCACACACGCTGGGCGGGACGTTCGACATTCATGTATGCAAGTCCGTCGGTTTTGGGTTCAGGCCGCAGCGACCGCCGCTGCGTGGGCCCGCTTCTGTGGACCGGTTTTCCGCGCGGCCGCCCTTCAATGATTATTTTCCCCACCTCTTTTCTCTTCACTTGGTGGTTGCCGGAGCGCGCGCGTCTGCCGTGGGAGAGAGCTCGCGTTTTCCTTTTGTTTTTCACTTTTTGTTCTGATTCTCGGGATGCCAGCGGTGGATCGCTAAAAAATAGTATTGCCAAGGCTAGGATCGAGTGAAGTTCATTTGTCAAAACCCTCTTTACCACACAGATACCAGAGAGCGAGGGAGAGAGAAAGAGAGGGAGAGAGGAATAGGGAAAAACAAAAAAAGAAAAGCTGGCTTATCCGAGGAAATCAAGGAAGTCATGCTTCAAAAAAATTTATTTCGTGGATTCCGTTGTACAAGAAGGAATCTTGTTACACTACATGCAAGCGAAATGTCTACGCCGGATCGGGCTACTGTTAATTCAAAGAACAGAAAGGAGCTAAAGACTCCGCTCTGTATTGAATTAATTAGTAAAATGTCTTCACAAGGCTATTTCCCAATGTCACAGTTTGTTAAAGAATGCTTGACCCACCCCCAACACGGGTACTACACCGCGAAGAAACACGTGATTGGTAGTGAAAAGGCTGATTTTATTACGGCAGCTGAAATACCATTCTTTGCGGATGTCATTTCTGCTTGGATCATGGATGCCTGGCAGAAGATGGGAACTCCCAGGGTCCTTCATTTAGTTGAATTAGGCCCTGGCAGGGGGACACTCATGAAAAACATGTTGAAGCAGATCAAATACTCCAATCCTCACTTACTTCACTTTTTACAGATACATCTTGTGGAAGTTGGGGCGGCTCGTATGGAAGAACAGAAAACTGCCCTTGCTGAGTTTCAGACTTCCCAAAAAAAGATAAAGTGGTGGATGGATTTAGAATCTATACCATTTTCACTTGAACCGACCATTTTTATAGCGAATGAGTATTTTGATGCTCTTCCTGTTGCGCAGTTTCGTTATACGGAGCGAGGTTGGGTCGAAACCTGTCTGGAGGTGGATGAAGATCCTGCAAATGAGGCTCATTTCCACATGGTACATGCTCCATCTGGGTCTTTCTCAGCCTATCTTATACCTAATGATGTTCGTTCAAGTGGTAAAGTAGGGGATTGCATTGAGGTGAATGCGGTTGGAATGCAAGCAATGGAATTGGTTATGAAAAAGATGGTGGATTGTCAAAAAGCGGCATGCCTTATAATTGATTACGGAAAGGATGAACATATGCATAGTACCTTGAGAGGAATACGCGGGCATAAATTCGTGGATCCTTTGCTCTCTCCTGGTGAGGTTGATCTTTCATCGTGGGTAAGCTTTAAGCAACTACGATGGGCGTTAGAACGCCTAGAAACTGCTAGACGTCATTTAAAATGGTTTCCAATAATGACGCAACGGGAATTTCTTCAATGGGGTGGAATTGATGTCCGTCTGGCACATGTTATTAAGGACGAAGAAACGAAAAGCGCCATGAAGATTTTACAGAATTATCGAAGACTAATGGACCCAGATGAAATGGGAAATAGTTATAAAGTATTTGTAGCACAAACAAGAAGCTTTCCTAATGTGTCCCCATTTTTTCAGGAAATGCCGTTGCCTCCATTGGAGTCGGGGCTTTAGGGAAACCATAAAAATCCAAGTGTAGTTGACTGGCTAGATTTCTACGAATGAGTGACATTTTGCTAATTGAAGACTATGAACAACTCTCTTCCTTTATTGCACCCCCCTAATTACTTTTGCTTTGTACGTTTTTCACATTGTCGTCTTTGCTTGGGTGTTCTTTTATATATTTATATGTTCCTGGTTTTGCTTTTCACTCCTTCTTCCAATATCCTTGACTTTAACGGCAGGGTTCACGGCAATTACCGTTATATATGTACTTCCTTTTTGTTTGCATAGACACTTGGTATCGGGTTTGAATTTTGCTATATATGAGGAGGATCCTTGCGCGGGGAGATGCTGCCTGTGTAGCCCCTGCTATGGTAACACATCGAAGTTTTTTTTCCTTCCGAGGAAACGGCAAGGGGACGAAAAACTTCTTTTGTATTCAAACAATACTAATGCAGTGGTTCAACGCCGTCACTATGCCTTAAAAAGGACCGCAAAGCACAATTTTCGCAATATTACAAAGAATACACTGGCGGACACGCCTTCAGGTTACATTCAGGATCCTGCCAATCATCCAAAGCAAATGGTAACTTACAGAAAAATAACACCGGAGGGACAGGCCGCCCTAGAAGAGATGGAACGTGAGTACGATTTGCTGCACCGTGAAGAATTGGCATACAATGGTTACACAACTGTCCCCATACAGGAATGGAAGGAAATCGTTCTAAAGAGCAATAGTACAGAAGAGGAACTCGAGTCTGCTTGCACGAATCTTCAAGATAAGCTTAATGAGTTAGTAACAAAGATCGGATGTACAATGAAAAAAACATTATCGAAGCGGTTACCGCAAATAGCTGTTGCAGAGGGTGAAAAGGAGACAACTGACGAAGACGCTAATGAGGTTGTCGTGATTACTGAAAATGACTGCAATCATGTGCGGTACATCATTGCGTTGGCGAGGAGACGACTCCGGGACTATGACAAGGCTGAGAGTATTTGCATGGAAATTTTGTCCTCAGATCACTCAAACTGTGATGCATTAGAGTCTCTTATAGAGCTATACACAGGTACTGAACGCCCTGGAAAGCTTTGTGAGCTATTTGACAAAATTCAAGCTTGGAGTAATGCCGAAGAATTGAAACCAAATCCGACAGAAACCACCATGGAATTTGCATCTGCCAAGCATCATGGAAATAAATCCTATCTATTAGAAGTTGCAATGGTCCTGCTTTCCGATATTGTAATAGAGGCTGCCTCAGTGCATTACATAGAAAACGGAGAAGGATCAACATCGCGTTTCTTTTTAGAGGCAATTTCTCCCATTATTCATGCCATAGGCCCTCAATATACTTCGCTGTTTTTGGAATCACTTTTTAGATCTATGGATGAGCAGCATGTTGCGGCCCGCTTGAAGAGTTCTACCGCAAAGGGTTCTGAAGATACAATTGGTGTGGTGATTAGTTTTTTAAAGATGCTATTGGCGCGGAATATGTATGAATTAGTGGAGGATCCTGTACGGTTTGAGTTTTATATTTTATCTAAACTCCATTCCGTTCTTCGATACGCTGGGCGGGAGCATGAGAGTTATAAAATATGCGAACGACTTATAAGGCTTTATCGGGAAAAGTCTGGTAAATTTGAATTGCCTTCAGGAAAACGAATTCCAGGAGTTGAACGGGGATCCCTTGACGACTTGGAGCCGGCTTACAGGTTAGCTCTCTTCCAGTTTGTCGAGGATCGTGCAATGGACTCATTGAGCCTTGGAAAGCGTTTCTGCATTCAGGCCATAGAAGAATTCCCTGACGAGGCATCCCCGTGGGAAATTTTGGCTCTCATACTACATAAGGAAGATCCTATCAACGGACTGGCTGACGCTGTTGTTGCGGCTAAAAAGGCATTTTCGCTGGATCCCAAAAATCTGAGCGTTGTTATCCTTCTTGCAAACCTATACAAAGCACAAAAACGATACCAACTGTATGACACCATGATGGATCGCTATCGACTTCTGCGCTTTCTCATTGAAAGTGCGGCGAGTGACGAAGACATGAAGGCGACTTTAGAAGAAGTGAAGCATCTTGACGAGCTTCACCCTCCTGCAGGCGAACCAGATGAGTTCAGCGTGCAGTTTGCGGAATTGAGTGACCACAACGATCGGATGGAAATGACACATACTTATTCTATGCCCATTGACAAGGAGCCGCGCGTTTTTGGTAATCAACCAATCTCAGCACCCATACTAGATCCTGCCATCAACGCAGAGAAACCAAATCGACCAAAAGACGTTGGGGTTGTATCTAAGTGAGTGTTATCAAATCAACTGGACTTTAACTTATTTTATTGGCAACCACTGGAAGAGTTGTATGAGTGGTTCGGTCCTTTTTTTTTGTTTTGTTTTCAATTTATCGAATTTCGTGGAGTTGTAATATTTTTCTGACTGGCATATTTATTTGTTTATACGTATATGCATGATGTTGCTTTTGCTCTAAAAAAAAACGAAATTAATTAGTTTCTCCGTACATGCTTTTTTTTTCTTCCATTCTATCTATCTATCTCTGTGGTTGTCTTTTTCTGGACCTTGAAGTATGCAAGGTTAGGGAAGTTATATTAGCTCTGGTTAGCTGGAGGCAAGCTTGCTTTGTTTGTCGTAGCATTGTATTGATTTATGTGTGAAGTGACAGCATGAACAAGACAGCAGACGGCCATGATGGAGCAGAGGAACTTGAAGTGCTTTCGCAGAATGTGTTGTTTTTGATGATGCTTATTTTTTGCGGTGGCACATTCTTTGCAACACATAAGTCAAAAATACCTCTACCGTATACAGTAGTTTTATTTTTGTACGGAATCCTCGTCGGTTTTGTCGCGCACTGGATCACCCCAGACGTTGCCGCAGCACTTGGTAACATTCCACCGGAGCTCCTTTTCTACATATTTCTTCCAGTGTTAATCTTTGAGGGAAGTTATGCGATGAATGTGCATGCGTTACGTTACGTGTTTCCTCAAGTGCTGCTTCTGGCATCAGTTGGTGTTCTTATTAACACATGTCTACTTGCCCTACCTGTGGCGTGGTTTTTTCCAGAGTGGTCATGGTATGCAGCATTACTCTTGGGATCCTTGTTATCTGCGACAGATCCTGTGGCTGTGGTTTCGTTATTAAAGGGTCTTGGCGTTGACAATAGGATTACAGCTATGGTAGATGGTGAGGCTATTATGAATGATGGTACAGCTATCATTGCGTTTAAACTCCTATTACCTGCAGCGAGAGCGGGCTACATGGGGGACCCAGTGTGGGTAATCATTCTAAAAAGCTTCCAACTTGCATTTCTACCCATTATTGTTGGACCTGTCTTTGGATTTATACAATCCTACTGGTTGCGCCGTGCCACCGGTGGGTTGGTTAAAGCATGCATCACAGTATCTGTCACGTATGTGTGTTACTATGTCGCTGGAAACATTATAGGTACTAGTGGGGTCTTAACACTATTTTTTAGCGGAACATTTTTGAGCTTTTATTGCCCTTCATTGTTTCCTGGTCGCGAAGGGAATTTGATATACAACATATGGGAATTTCTGGTGCATCTTGGAAACACAATGCTGTTTTCTTTGGTGGGAGTCATTTTGGTGGCCGATGTGGTGCCTACATTAAACATGTTGGATCTTCTAATAATTACCTGCATGTACGCCGCAATGCTATTAGCACGCTTTTTAATGCTAGAGATACTTTTACCCATTTTAAACCTTTTTTCGTATCGACTGTCGCAGCAGGAGGTCACTCTACTTGCACATGCAGGGCTTCGAGGTGGGGTCGCGGTTACGCTTGCCTTGGCGGTGCTTCAAACTGGAATTGAGTCTGGGGTGAATATTTTAAAAGTCACCTGTGGAGTTGTACTTTTGACTCTGTTTTTAAACGCCACAACCGCCGAGCGAGTTGTGACGCTGCTGGGTCACAAACGTAAGGAGGAACATCGCATGGTGCAGATGGACTACGCCTTGGAGTACCTGGAGGTTGTGAGTCAAAAGGCGCTTCAGCGCAACAAGAACAAGTCCTCCTACCGAAGTGCCAACTGGGCCGCCGCAGAGACGTATGTGCAAGAACACCTCTGCAACCCTTATAAAGGCATGAGTTCCTTGAGAGAAGACGATGACATTGTTGTAAATCGTCTTCTTATGAAGGCCTTTAAGGCCTCCTTGTGGCGTCAGCGAGATGAGGATCTCATCACTGAAACGGTTGTCTTAGCCATAGGACGCGCCGTCGCACGAGCTATCGATGCGGGAATGTTGATTGAAGTCAAGGATTTGCACGGGAGAAAGCTGTCTCCGCATGTAGCAGTGACGGACGAATTAGAGGCTCGCCTAATAGAAGAAAATCTTCTGCCGTTCTGGGTTACTGTTTTGGAATGCTTTCTAGGTAAGGGATACCTGGGCTGGGCGCACATGCGTGTGCAGCAAAACGCCTTTATGACGCTACTTTCCTTCTCACGGTGCCTTGACGAGATAGGCCCTATTAAATATCAGTACGCCAAAAATGAACAACAGGGGCGACGCATTGAAGCCTGGATTACATCACAGCGAGAGGAGGTGCGTCGTGTTATTCGTCTCCTGTACGCAACCTATCCTGTAGCCACGATGTGCGTCACCACGACTCGTGCTGTCTTGACGGCTGTGGACCAAATTCGTAAAGGCGTGGAGGAGTTGCATGAGTCGCACGGGTTTGGGGCAAGACCTACCGCCGCCCTGGAGGAGATGGTGCATGACATGTATGAACGCATACCACGATCGTGGGAGGCGCCGCGAGTCGACAATGAATTGGTGATTGCGGCTCTGGCAGCGACGCCGCTAGGTCGCGGACTGGATCCTCAAGAAATTAGCACAATAAGTGCCATGGGAAACGCCAAGAATCTAAACGAGGGCGATGAAATACAACTGGACGAGAACTTGTTTTACGTTGTCGTTTTTGGTTCTTTAAAACCAAAACTTGGCCGATGGACGGCGTCGAATGAGGGTCAGCGCGGCTTCGGATGCGTCCTTGGCCTGGAGCAGTTTGTGGTTCCCCCGCAGCTGCGTGATAACCAGCTGAGCCGCTGGGTTGTGGCGAGTACCGAGTGCCAGCTTCTATGTATCGCGTACAGCTGCATCAAGCCCTTTCTATGGGAAAAATCGGTGGCCGCCGTGCAGGCCTTTTGGCGGGCTGTGGCGGTGGAAACGCTCCTCCCTGCCCTGGAGCACATGATCACACTGCCGCCTCACCTGGCACAGTCGTCGCGCGACCACTTTACGAGTATTATGATGAGCGGGGACCCGCTCATTGGCCCCAAGGAGTGCAACGCCAAGGAGTGGTCGCGGCAGTTTCAACTATGTTTTTACCTACGCGGGTCGGACACCACGGGTCTCTTTCGTAGCGGGCATACCGCGCCGTGCTACATCTCTGCATTTTTTGCCCGGCGCCTAAAGTGGGAGGATCCACGGGTCGTGCTCTACGCCGTTCCAGTAAACGTGAGCGATAGTGGTTACGTTCCGTGGTCACAGAGCACCAACAACAGTTTAAGTGGGTCTTTGCCGCTACGCAGATCATCGTCGGTGGAGGTGGATCTTTCTTCTGCGATTATGATGGACTCTATTCCCCAAGAAATTTCCAGCACCTACGCAAAGGCGGCGGATATCTTTAGCAGCATCCTTCTTGGAAACATTCCCGGTGAGAGCCGTTCCAGCGTGTCTAGGCCTGAGCTCTCCTGCGTGGATGTTAACGGCTTTGAAGACCATGACGTCTGCATCTTGCAAAATCCAGAAGCTTTTGTCACGAATGTGCCGTATTTGAATCAACTTTTTCTGCGCTACGCGACCGTGCTTGAAGTGCTCTGTATTGCCGCCCTGCGTTACGTCCGTGTCCCGACGGACCCCCTAAACGTCCAGCATGCTCGGTGCATTTCAGTGCAGACGTTGGAGTTTCTTATGGTGTTCTTCAACGAGCTGACGCTGCTCTCCCTGGCGCTGCGCCGTCTTGCACATCGGGGCGCAGCGGCGGCTTCCCCCGACGATCACGCCGCAGAACGGGAGGAGGCGAGGCAGGAGCAGGATGACGAGTTGGAGGATATGAAGATGATATGCAAAGTCATTACGTGGAATCGCATGGCCGAGATGCACGGGGCGTTTCAACTCCGGATCATGGTGCTGCAGATGAAGTCGCTGGCGAATCGGCGCTTTCGCCAACTCTCCGTGTCGCTGCGGGCCCTGGAGGAGGAGCACCCGAGCTTAAGGGAGGCGGACTCGGTAGAAGAGCTGCAGCGCATTTTATTAGAACTGAACCCCTACGAGTAAAGCGGCAACGGGGGGGGGGGGGGGGGGCTGCTGCAGGGCTGAAAGCGAAGCGTAAGCGATGGAACATGAGACTTAACGGCCCCATTCGCACATGGTGTGGTGTTCCCAGTAAAAAGGCCTAGCACACATGCCAGCGTACTTTTCTCGCGACGGGTTTGCCACTTCAAGGTAACACAGTTCATTGCAATAATACTACGACGGAAAACAAGAGCGGCAAGAGTAATTGTCTTGGTGGTAAGAAGCATGTCTTTTCTTCCTTTCAAAAAAAAAAAAACGACGTTTGGGGAGTGACATCCTCGTGCTCTTGGCTCCATACGCCGCTGTAGCTTGCCTCAGGTGTCTTACTCTCATACTCCCCTCTGATTTTTTTTAAAAATTTTGTTTCTCTTTTCCTTCTTGCAAGTTACAGTGTAGCTGCGATATCTAGTGCACCCCGCGATGGACACTGCGGAGGCGGCGGCGTTGCACCTGACAGGGATCTTCGAGAAAATGGAGGTGCCGTGCAGAGTGCTGAATACGAGCGAGAAGGGGAAGCACGTCGTTGCGACAGCCGACATCCCGGCGCAGCGGGATCTTTTTGAGGAGGCACCCATCGTCTCGTGGCCGGCGCAGGGGTACGTGGCACTCGGCGTTCCCTTCTGCACGCATTGTCTGCGGCAGCGGGCGGCAGCGACGGACGCCACAGAAAAGCAGGATGATGCTGCATGGCGCATCTGCGACGGGTGTGGTTCCTATTTTTGTTCGGCCAAATGCGAGTCCGCCAGCAAGACCGCCCACCGCATTTTGTGCGGGGCGCTGCGGCAGCTTCGCGAGGAGGAGCACGCCGAGCTGCCCGACGCGGACGCCGGCGACGGTTCCGACCGTCCCATCACGAAGGAGTCCCTGGGACGGTGCGTCGCCTGGGTCGTTGCCCGCATCGCGGCATCCATCAAGCAGCAGCGGTTTAGCGGGGCGCTGCTGGAGACGCAGCACACGGAGCAGGCAGACAGCGTTGCGCGGCAGCTGTTTCACCTCGCCTGTGCGCCGTTCAACCGCCTCATCGATGCCCCCAAAGGCACGGAGTTTAGCGACGTGGACGCCGCCGCCTGGTATCGGACCGTGGAGAGTTTGCTGCGCGAGCCATGCCGCGCCGCCCTTTTGGAGGCAGCTTCGCCACCGCAATCGACGAGCGCGGCGTGGGCCGAAGAAATTGTCGACGCCTTGCTGCGCCACGACACGCTGGAAACCTTTCTCGGTCAAATGTCATTGAATTCGCAGGCGATAAACGGCTTTGTCGCCCACGCCTTGCCGGGTGCCGGGGCGGCGGCTGCCACGCCATCCGTGGAGTGGGTGCTGAAGGGCGGGGCGGTATTTACCCTGCAGTCTGCCTTTAACCACTCGTGCGACCCCAACCTCGCCGTGGGCACGCTGGACGGCACACACGAGATCACGCTGCGCACGCTTCGCCCAGTGCGGAGCGGGGAGGAGCTGACGATCACGTACATCCCACTACTGGAGAACTCCACGGCTGAGCAGCGACAAGCCAAGTTAAGAGGGTATTTTTTTACCTGCCGCTGCCCCCGCTGCCAAGAGGGAAAGTATTGAAGGGCAGAGGGAGGAATTGACAATAATTACCAACGAATAAACAAATGGGTCGCGTAAGACGTACATGCTGGATTGAGTAGCTGCTGGATGATTCACAAAAAAAGAAAACGAACCAAAACAATCAATGGCTATAAATGAGGATATAGCTATCAGAGAAGGAGAAGGTAGAGGAGAGGTGACACTGTGTGTGTGAGAGCATTTTTTTTTTTTTGCTCCTCTCCCTACTGCAGTAGATATGCTTACTGTCTCATAAAAGCAGGAATGTACTGGGGGACGCGGATGCTTGCCGCGGTGTGTGCCCCGTCGCTGCGCGAGCTCCTCCTCACGGATGCCGCGGCGGTGCTGTCGACACGGCTCATTGACGACCCGCACCTCGCGGCTCTGCGTCTTTTTCGGCGGCGCACGCTCTTTGCGAACACCCAGAAGGACGTTCTGGTGGGGTTTGCGACCTCCGCCCTGTTGTGCGACGCCGCTGGGGGGGCGGACGCCCCGCCGCGCGCCTCCGCCTTTGCGGCGGGCGACGGTGCTTTCGCCGCGACG
>NW_021704719.1:5316-10336 GCF_003719485.1 Trypanosoma conorhini | reverse complement strand
ATGGGAGTGGGCCCCTCTTTATTATGACCTTCATTACTGATCTTATGGGTGCCGTCAACGCGTTGAATTTTTTTTATTTATTTCTCTCGTTCTTGTTTCTTTTTCCCGCCGCTCAACGATGGCCTCTTTAGTTTCTTTTTTCTCTCTTCATGTGTGTCAATCGGCTGTCGGTGTGTGAAGTCTCGTCTCGTTGCTGTCTCCTTTCTTCAATCCCGTTATTTACACACACACACACGCACATGCGCATGCGCACGCGCAGTCTCTTTCTTTCTTTCTTTCTTTCTTTTATCATTTATTTATTTCTTTTTTTTCTGATTGGGTTATGTTCAGCGGCCCGTGATGCTTGGCGCCGGCACATGGTTTGTGGCGTTTGCCGTGCCCACCGTGGCCGTCGGGGGCTTCATCGCCTCACGCAAGCGGCTGGCGTACCAGTGGCGCGAGGAGCTCATGGACCCAACTGGGAACATTTACCCTCCACTCACAGAATCCGAGATGGAGTTTTTTTGTCGCGTATCGCCACCTTCTCGGGCCGAAAAAAAAGGTGAGCCCTTGTCTGTGCATGAAAACATAGGCCTGCATGTTTCCCCAGATGCGTTTTCGGGGGAGGAGAGTCAAGTATTGCTTGACGAGGTCGTGCGATGGGCCTCGTTGTTTGGGCAAAAGGTTGACCCCAGGAAGCTTGCGACGCTCGAAGACCGGGCGAAGACGGAGGCAGTAGACATGAGTTTCTACCGTGACGTCACCATCATTTCTGATCACGCGGAGGACATTCAGTTGATGAAGGCGCCGTGGGGAACAGGGGACGGCATCAGGTACGACTTGATGCCGGCGTCACTGCGCTACATGGTGGATAAGACGCAGCGCACATTTAAAGGCGTTGGTCGTCTCCGTCACGTGTATGTGGAATATTCACCGAGTGGTAAGTTATACCACGGCCCACAGGCGACAAAGGGTTTTGATGGGCACGATTACGTCGTCATTCCTCTGCGGCGCGACGAGAAGGCCGCCGTCGTCACATTTTCCCCGCTGTTGCGCTCCAAAGTCTCTTTGTTCCGGGAGGTGGTCGAAGGCTCCTGGACAGCGCGCGACATTGACGCCATTGTTCCTCCAGGCGGTGCCCTGCGCGTGTATGGAGCCGCGCGCTACGAGTGGGGATGGTGCATTCGTCCACACAACGTTTGGTACGGTCACAGAGATAACTCCGTGTCGAAGCTATCGAGGTCAGCCGCATCTCACGGCGTTGTGGCGTCTCTCACGCGTCGTCTGTTTCACGCGCAAGCTAAGCAGCCGGAGGGTCGAGAGGCGGCGCTGGTGTTGCTTCACTTTGAGGGGCCACGCGACGCACGAAAGAAGCGATCGCTGCTGCTTCAGCCGGAGCGTCTCATCTTTGGCCGCCCACCAAAGCCGGAGTCTTTCGAACGCTGGGTCGAGAAGCGGCCCACACAAGACGTAGTTCGAGAGGAAGGCGTTTTTCTCTTCATGCTGAAGAATTACCTGGAGATGTTGAGAGTGAGTTGACACGAGGGAATGACGCCAAGTGGTGGTGGTGGAACACACAACACGCGCACTCGTTGGCCGTCATTCGTTTTTGTTTGATTTTCGTCCTCGCGTTCTCTCCCTCGCGCGTGATCGTCGTGCGGTGTGCGAGGAAAGAGGGAGGGCGGGTGCGGCATCTCTTCCTCCTCCGCCCCCTAACAATTATGGGTGTCCGGCTCTCATTTCTGTGTTTTTGGAACAATGTTGTTTGTTTGTTTGTTTTTCATTTCTTTCTTTTTCTTCTTTGCATCGCAAAAGGGTGACGAAGGCACGTTGGATGCTGCGTCGCGTTGGCGTCCTACGGCTCTGGCGGCCCTCGAGGCCACTTGCAACCGCCGCTGCGGGTTCTGTTTTGAGCAAAGGCACCGCAGCGTCCGCGGCCTCCGTATCGCCTGCCTCCCTGGCGATCCTGAAGTACACCTACGAGGTGGTGGACACGCCTGAAAAATTAGACGAGGCAGTCCTCTCCTTGCTGCGGGCGCGTTCCATTGCGCTTGACATTGAGGCCTTCTGCACAACAGAGGAGGCGAAGCAGTTGGGGCGCATTTCCCTCCTACAAGCCTGCTCAGATGCGAAACCGGTGGTGTTTCTCTTCGACGTGTTAACCCTTACGACTCCCGTGTTTGTGAAGAGTGTGCAACCACTACTGCAAAATAGCGGAATAAGAAAATTATTTTTTGATTGTAGGCGGGATGTGGAGGCGCTGAGCTCTCAGTTGGGGCTGAAGCCTGAGGGTGTGTTAGACCTCCAAGTATTTTTCACAGCCATTCAATGGAAACTTCGCAGTGTGAATCGCCGTTCCGGTATGGCGTACGTGCTGAAGAGCGTTGCGGGTCTTACACGGCAGGATGGTGATTCGGCTGTGCAGGCCGCCATGACACTTGGAAACCGCCCTGTCTGGGACATTCGCCCGTTGCCGGACCACTTTCTGGAGTATGCTGCCGATGATGTACGGCACATTCTCCTCTTGTCCAACTGCCTTCTGGAGCAGAGGAACGTCCCAGTAGATGTGGTCGCAGTGGAGCGCCTCACCGCCCAATACGTTGAGCATTATGCAATTGGAAAGCCTGTTACCGAGGAGGCTGACGCGACACCCGCGGAAGTCAATGTCGCTTGGTTGGAGCGCTATATTGGGCCAGGCGGTGTGTGTCACTTCTGCGGTGCCAAGGGCCACACGGAGGCAGAGTGCTTCAAGAAGCAAAACGGGAAAGCCAAGTGCTCTTTCTGCGGTGAAATGGGGCACACTGCAAGAAACTGTTTCAAAAAACATCCACAACTGCTTAAGTGTGAGAAATGCGGGCAACTTGGGCACACCAGTGCAAGCTGCTTCCGAACAAACCCTTGTATTCACTGCGGTGGTCCGCACAGTAGTGCGAATTGTCACAAGATGCTGCGGCAGCGAAAGTTCTTTCACGAAGCATCCCCGCCCTAAATGGATGAAACGGAAACGAAAGCGGTGCGTTTGTACTTTTTTTGTTGTTTCTGTTTTTCTCTTTCGCAGTGTGTGCGTGTGTGTGTATTCGTGTGTCATGGGCGATACCGGGCATAACGGACCCAGTGCAGGATATATTTTGCCCCCTCCCCTCCCCCCCCCTCTCTCTCTCTCTCCACCTCCGCCTCCGCTCCACCGCTGTTATGACTTCGCTCTTGTTGATGCATTGCATTTTATTATTATTGTTATTGTTGTTATGTGCGACTTCACTTTCCCGGTCGTTCCTCCCTCTTTGTCTTTATTTCCGGGTCCCCATTCTTGCCGTGTAGGGACAGCAAGAAAGTAAAAAGAAAAAACATTTTCTTTTTCTGTGTGAGTGTGCGTCCTTGCTTCGCCGCTTTTTGCGTTCTATTCTTCCCTTGAAGTAAGTTGCCTGCTCCCTTTCCCCGCCGTCGGGAGACCACAGTCAGCCAACCTGCCGCGGCAGAGCGGGAAAGGAAATGTTCCGTCTCACTTCCCCCTTTATGCTCTGGCGCCGATGGGCTCCGGCTGCGGTCGCTGCCGCCCTTCCTGGAGTCGCGCTGCGGCTATCGAGCAGCGAGGCGAAGGACTACTACAAGATCCTCGGTGTAGGCCGGACGGCGACGGCGAGTGACATCAAGAAGGCGTACCGCAAACGGGCCCTGGAGACCCACCCGGATCAGGGTGGAAAGAAGGAGGACTTTGCCGAGGTCGCCGAGGCTTACGAGTGTCTTAGCAACGAGGAAAAGCGCCGGGTCTACGACCAGTATGGGTCAGAGGCCGCCTCAAACATGAATGCCGCCAATGGAATGGGTGGATTTGGCCATCACACGGCTGAGGACATTTTCGCCGAGTTTTTCAAGGGCAGAATGGGTGGATTCGGCGGAGACATGCGCCCCGGCCCCGCACAGGTGCAGCCCATCGAGGTGAAGTTACGCTTGACACTGGAGGAGGTTTATAAAGGGGTGTCTAAGAGGCCTCGGGTAAACAGGCCCGTGAAGTGCGCCGATTGTCGCGGTTTCGGGACGAAGAGTCAGACAAAGAAGCCAAACTGCCCCCACTGTGACGGTAGTGGTCATGTTGTACACCAGCACCGCATGGGTCCTGGGATGGTGCAGCAGACGGTCTCACAGTGTCCCCGTTGCGGCGGCTCCGGCACGATGGCAAAAGCAGATGATAAGTGTCCCAAGTGCCATGGAATGGGCTACCGTCACCTGGCACAGGACGTAAATATTGATATCCCCCCCGGGGTACCCGCAAATGTCACGCTGGTGGTGCGTGGTGAGGGGGGAACCATGCCTGACGCGGAACCAGGAGATTTGCATGTGCAGATTGAGGTGGCCCCTCATAAAACATTTACCCGACGCGGTGATGATCTATTGATGAGGAAGGAAATAACCCTCTCGGAGGCTCTCTTAGGCGTGCAATTGTCTGTGAGAATGTTGGATGGACGCCAGGTGTTGGTAAAGGTGCCTCACGACACCGTTCTCCGCCCGGACAGCGTTCTCAAGGTCTCTGGAGAGGGAATGCCAGGAACCAGCGGTGGACGCGGTGACCTCTACGTTATCACCCACCTGAAGATGCCGCACAAGCTCACAACTCAGCAGCGCGAGGCCATCATTAAGGTCTTTGGCAAACCACACGAGGAGCAGCACACCCCCAACGAGAAGACAACCACTGCACGTGTGATGCGGGAGTCTGCGCAGGAGCTGGAGAATGCGATGCGCGACCATTGGGATGCTCAAGAAAGCGGCAGTGTTGGTGGTGGTGGTCGCGGAAGGCAGAGGTCACAGCAGGCAGAGTGTGTCCATCAGTAGCGTCTGCCCCCCAACCTTCTTTTTTTCGCGGCAAAGATAAGGAAAACAAGAGCAAAGCAGAAGAGCGAGGTCAGTTTAGTTGCCCTTCAGAGAGTGCACCCGACGATAATTGCGGTTTTTTCTCTCTCTGATAAGCACGTGCTTTATTGTACAGTTTCTCGTCGATGGCTAACCCAAGATGATGCAATTAAAGTGAAGGGCAGGACACAAAAAA
>NW_021704719.1:0-5291 GCF_003719485.1 Trypanosoma conorhini | reverse complement strand
AACAAAAAAAGGAGAAGGAAGGAAAAAAAAGGGGAGGAAACTTTCCTCCTCCCGCCATGGGAACGAAAGCTCGGACCATCGTGGAGACTTTCACAGAGACAAACTTGCACCTCGCAAAGGTGCGCTCAACCCAATGCACTATTTTACTGTTCTTTTTTTAAATTTTTGTTTCTGTGTCTTGGTGTTCTTATTTTGATTGCTACTTTTATTTGGCCTCTGTGCGTGTGTGCGTGTGCGTCTGTTTCTATTTGTGTGATTTAACGACTAAGCTAATGATATTATTGTTTTGTGTGGCTAGGGCTGAGAGTGGCAACTATCAATCAGAGGGGGGGAGGGGGAGGGGGGTACAATTGACGTTGGGACCTCCTCCTTCACCCCGACCTTCGCAGGCGTGTGCGTCTGCCTTGAGGTTTCTGCTACGATGACTCTACTTTCTTTGTTGTTTTTTTCGTTTCACTTCTTCCTTACGTTCTTTCTTTTTGGCTTCTTTTTTTTAGGTGCAGTTCTCGTTTCCGTGATGGCGCGGCATCTGCCACATGCGTGAGTTTGCAGGTAGGGGGTGCCTGCCTCTTGCTGCAAAAGGGGGGATGTGGCCGATGCGGGCGTTGCTGTGGGGGGGAGGGGGGGCCTCCTGCACGTGACGCTTCGTTGATTATCTGGCGAACAGTGAACGTCGGAGTTCATCTTGTTGCTGCACTGGAGGATACCGCGGTGGTGATGCGCCTCACCGCATGTGTTGGGACGCGCATTACCGTGAAGCGAGGGGAGGCCCGCTTGTCTCTGCATTTTCTGGAGAGGGGCGTAAGGGCTCATTTGGCTTAAATTTATTACAGGTGGAGAGGAAGGGTTTGTGTGGCGTGACGCGGGCACGCTGTCCCGCACTTCCTTTTCACGGCTTATTCCCTTCCCTTCTTTCGGAACCGCGCAGAGGTGTGGGCGGCAGACACAGGCGCGGGGTGCACAGGGAAGGCAAATACGCCCTGTTGTAGTGAATGGAAGAGGAGGGTTTGAGTGGTATTGTGTGTGTGGCCTTCTGCGGCGACTAATGCTTTGCGGGGGCCTTTGAGCACTGCACCGGCGTTTGCTGCCGCTTCACAGAAAGCGTGCGTCATGTAGGCCTATCATCGTTGCTTATCACCATTGTGGCGGTCTGCGGCGCCGTCGCAGCTGCCGTTGTTTCCGTCTGTGATCTTTCTGCCAGTTGTCGGCGTAAAAAAAAAAGTTGTTTTTTCACCCCCGGACGACGCCGGCTCCCCGGCAGAGGCCGTTGAAGCGGGGAACGGCGCGACACCTCCCGCATTGTCGCCGGGAACAGTTGCCGCGCCGCCCGAACCACAGCAGTGACGCCTACGCGCGTGTGTTGTCTGGTCTCATCGCCGGGAACGCTCGTCGTGGCAGCTGTGTGTGTCCCATTGCTGGTTTTTTCTATCCACCTTCACAAACGCTGATGTGGATTCAGAAGAAGATGGTGTGTGTGTTTTTTTTTTGCCTTGGTGCTGTTCTCACGACGCGCCTGCGGCTGGAAAACCGCGGTGTCCCGTGCGTCTCCCTCCGGGGCAACTACTTGAGGGGCCGCGCTTGGATGTGTCAGGGCCCTTCATGTCTCAGTGTCTACCTCTTCTTTTCCTTGCCGCCACGCAGCGGTGGGCCCAGTGTGAGGAAGGGAGGGAGGAGGGAGAAGCCGGAAAACAAAAGAATACATGAGAAACGGCAACGCCAATAAACAAGTTGTGGGATTCACTATATATATAGTTGCTGTCTCCACGCATTCACTGCGGACGGGGCACTCGAAGAGGAGCACAGGGGGGCCTAAGCACGAGAACGAGAGAGTAAAGTTAGCATGAGCTCCAAGTATGATCGTGTGAAGGTGCGGGTGCATCTTGGTGCTGACCACTACTACACGCTGTCACGCTTTATGCTCTCAAAGATGTTGACCTTCTGCAAGCTCCCAACCACCGTGGCGGTAAAGGTGAGCCTAGAGGTGAAGAAGCGCTTCGTTGATGAGGAGCGGCTCGAGATAGCGCAGGTGGAGCTTGAGGCGGCGACGTTTCTTATCATGGCACAGTACGGTTATGGTGAGGCACACGCAAAACTCTTTCCCGTGATGACACGCTTCTATGTTGAGCGTGTCCCTCTCGTTGTTTTCATCGCAGGCAGCGGCTACTGTGGAAAAACCGCCATTGCACACAGTTTGGGACTCGAAGCTCAATACACACAATGTTGTTAGCACAGATGTGCTGTTGGAAATACTCACCTCTGTCCATAACGGGTTTCCCCCAGAGTCTGTCTGCACCGGAAAGGATGTGGGTGGGCAAGTTTCTTGGCCGCAGCCCGACGAAGAGTTCCTCTGGCTCTATAAGGCCAATACGGAAGAGGAGTTTGTCTCCGCGTGGTGTGCGTGGTCGGAAGCGATACGCCCGCTTGTCGAGGAAGAGGTCAATAAGGCCATAACAGAGGGCAGAGTTCTTATTCTGGAAGGGTGTCTTCTTAACCTTGCCGCGTATAGGGTGTATCTTCTGCGGCAATTTCAGCGACGTCATGGCGCCATTGTCATTGCTTTTTACGTCACCTCGCACGATGACTCACGTCGCTTTTCCGTCGAGCGATTTCTTTCTTCCTTTCACGCCCTTCTCCCGGCGTCCTACCGGGGCAACCAGCCCGCCGCGGTGGCGTGGATGATGCGGCGTGTGGCGGCTGTGGAGGCGGTTCAAGCTCGGTGGTTCGGTGGCAATAACAATACTAGTGGAGCTGGTGGCGTTGGTGGCATGCGGCGGTGTTGGATTGCCGACAAACAGCACGGTGGCACCGCGTCGGCCGCACGCGCCGCAGACGACGAAACTGAAGTGTGCGCTACTGGAGGTGAGACGAGTCTACCGCCGTCGGCCTCAGCACTGGGCGCCGAGTCGGTGGAGGGAGCCGAGGAAACCGTCCAGGTGCATTGTGCCACGTTCTCCGTGGAGGCACCGTCGGGGCCCGCCGAAGTGATGCAGGACCTCGTGCTAGAGAGAATAATGTCGGAGCTCCGCCAACGGCACTCCCTGGTGTAGTGAAGGCCGCACAAAAGGAAGTGAAACGGTGTAAAGGCGAAGCAGCTACGCCTGGAAGGGAGTACGCGAATGACACATGCTTGCGGACCGAAGAAGAAGACAAAGACTTTTGTTTTTGTGCTGAAATGCCCTATTTCTGTTACACTTTAAAAAGTTGGCTTGTTACGGAGTGCGCGTAGAAGTTACTTCCTTTGTTTGCATTTAGTTTGCTGTGCTTTCTCTTTCCCTTGAATTCCTTTTAGCAGACTCGCCCTTCCTTCACTCCGCATGCACGCAGCCTGCCTCTCGTGCCACATGTGCAGCCGCCCTTAGGTCCTTCGCGGCTGTTCTTTTTTTCACCGTTGAAGTTATTCAGGGCCGGCGAGACCTTCCTACTTGATGTCCTGCGTTGTCTCTTTGTTTGTCCTCCCCCGATTTGCGTGATTCCGCCTTGTCGTGCCCGCAGGATGATGCGTAAAGTGAGGGGAGAGAGTCGTTCGCTCCCTTCGCGGTGTTGCTTCCCTCCCTTCCCCTCTTCCGTGGCTCACGGGGCATCACATCCATTTTTTGTGCTCCACGCTCATATAAGTACACGGGCACACACCTTCGTGCATGCACTCGCACTTATTTCATGCGGATGGCCCGTCTTTATTATTTACTGTGGCCGCACTTGCAAGACTTCCCAGGTTCTCGCTCTCTTTCTGTGTGTGTGTGTGTGTGTTGTGCTTGTGCCATTCCTCCCTCTACTCACTTTCCCCTCGTGCCGTTGCGGGTAATAATAATACTAAAATTAATATTAATATTAACGCATGGTGGGGGATCATTCCATGTTTATGTGGCTCTTTTGTGTGACTGTGTCAGTTTCTCTGTTGCATATGCTTTTTCTCGGCTTTATTTTTTGCTGGTGTGTGTTTGGGAACAGATGCGCCGAACCCTGAGGTTTGGGGCGGGGTTCCTGCAGAACTTGAACGCCGGCAAGAACGGTTTCTTCACCTCACTATGGAATAAGCCGCAGACTCGTGACGAGCGCATAAAGGAGTATGTGCCGGAGGTCATTGCGGAAAGTTTGGAAGAGCAGCGAGCCGTCTTGGAAGAGAGCACCTCGCGTGACGTTATAGTGGAACTGGGCCACAAGGTGCTTCGGGAAATTGAAAACAAGAGCCCCACGCCCAGTATAGCTCCCCACCTGAACAAGATTCTGCAAGAGTATGGCTCAAAGGACCTTATCGCTCAACGACCGCTTAGTTACCTGCTGTACCCGAGTTCCACGCTAAGTGGGGGGCAGCAGCCGAATGAGCTTGTGGCCAACTTCACAGACAACTTCCGAGAGCTTGTCGAGGAAGTGGAGAGACACGGATGCTCGGCGCGAGTCAAACCTACTAATAGAGATAAAAAAGATAAGGATACAACTAAGCAGGAGGGGGGAGAAGAGGCCCCTCATGACGCTAGCAACGCTAATATGAACGGAAAAAGCTCGTCAGCCGCCTTGAAGTCGGGTCCTGTCATTATGGCATCAAAAGACGAGCATGAGCCCATGGATGTCACGCTCTTTGTAAGGGTGCTTTCGGCCATGGCTCTTGCCAACGTGCAACATGGGGACTGGAACAACGCTGTGCGCTGCGTGGATGTGGCCCTTGATCACGTTAAGGATCAGTCGCGTTTGGGAGGGCTGCTTGGGATGAAAGCCGGAATATTGGTTTACCAGAAAAAATACGAGGAGGCGGTGGAGTATGCAAACTTGGCCGTGGAGGCGTCAGGAAATATTCAGGGTTACATCCATGGAGCTTTTGCGCTGCGGATCTTGAAAAGGCCTGGGGAGGCAGTAAAACTTCTTGAGAAGGGGCGGGAACAACATCCAATGGACACCCAGCTTCTGGCGCAGATGGAAGGAGCGCAGAAGGAGTTGGAACAATTGGCTAAGAATGAGAAGAAGATGATTAACCCCTGAGGGAGGGATGCGAGAGGATAGGGAGAAGTATTGAAGAAGATTGGTTGTGATACAGAAAAGAAAAGAAAAGAGAGAGAGAGAGAGAGTGGAGTCCGGTTCTAGTTTTTTACATGCAGTTTTATTATTATTATTAATTTTCGTTGCTTTTCTCACCTACTCTCTCTCTCTCTCTCTCACTCACTCACTCACTCACACCCACCATCTAATTCTGTTGTGTGACCGAAGTGAAATGTGTCATTATAGGTGTCAGGTATTGTATTTACTTATCATCTTTAGTTGTGTTTGGTGTTGTTTTCTGTGTCCCCCTCGCCCTGTTC
>NW_021704702.1:9324-10779 GCF_003719485.1 Trypanosoma conorhini | reverse complement strand
TCCATCTATATATCTCGCTCAACGTCCTGTTTGCATCTTACTGTGAAAAGTAACCACCCAGTAAAAGGGGAAAAGGAACAGGAAAAGTAAAGGAAAAAAAAAATGAAGCAGCGGCACTCTACCGGTTCGTCGCATCGCCCAGTGGGAGGATGTCACGCTTCGTGCCGCCTAGCTTCTTTCCTGCGGCGTACGAATACGCCCGATGCTGCGTCGCAGGGGTGGAGCCCACGCCGCCATCCACGGCCTCATCACCTGTTACCAACGACTGCGATACGGCCCTTGACGCCGGCGCGGATTTGTAGTGTGGCGCAGAGGCATTTTGGTAAACGCTGTTACTACCGGCGGCGTTGAAGGAACTGCCGGTCGCGGCGCCTGTGTTCTTCAGGCAAGACCGCAGCGGGCGGGTCGGGATGCTCGCAGATGCGTTCGCCGCGATGAACTGCTGCTCCTTCTTGTTGGCTTCCGCCGACGCGGAGGCGGCGCGCTGGGTGGAGGCGTGCGGCGTCCCCTGACGGTCGTGCTTTGTGGGCTGCAGCTGCTGGTGCTGCGCCTGCATCTCCCCCTGACGCTCGCCGCGCACCTGCAGCAGCTCTCGCTCCGCGGCCGCCAGCTCGGTGTCGAGCGCCGTCACCTCCTCGTGGCGCTCCCGCCGCGCCGCCTTAAGGGCACTCTGCAGGGCGTGCAGCTTTGTGCGCAGGCCGTGCTCTTCCTCCGCCCACGCGAGGCTCTCCCGCTGCAGCACGGCCTCCACGTCCTCCCGCTCCTGCAGCTGCTGCTCCCCTCGCTGTATCTCCTTCACACTGTCGTGCATGGACTCGTAGTTGTCCAGCGTCTGCACGTAAGCCTCCTCCACACGCGTCTTTTGCTGTAGCGTTTTTTGGCACCCGTCCTCCAGCTCCTGCGCCTGCGCCTCAACCTCCTCCAGCCGCTTCAGCATCTCCTGCTTCTCCCGCTGCACAAGCCTATCGTAGCGGGAGATGTCCTGCTTGATCTCCTTGCGCCGGTTCAAGAGGGCGCCGATGTCCTCCTGCACGACGCTGATCTCTGTCTCCGCCTCCACCACGCGGTCGCGCCACTGCGTCAGCAGCCCCTCGGACATGACAACCACACAATAGCCGTAAACGGAACACACGCCGACGCGTGCGTGCGTGCGTGCGTATGTGCGTGTGCGCGCTCTCGCCTCTTCCTCCCCCCTCCACTCAGGCACAAGAGGAAACCGCCGCCTAACTTATCGTGCGCGCGCCTCACCCTAACACAAACCCGCTCTCGTCCCTCGCAGCAGCCAGAGACGCGTCAGAAGGCAAGAAAGAAGTACTGTGCGCGCACGCAGGCAGCGGATCCCACGAGACGCAGAGGCGCAAACAAAAACTGACGGCAGCAATGAGACTGCACGCGATCCAAAAACCCACGCAGCCGCAAGATGCGCGTCTATTCATGGAATGGAGTTATTCGTTC
>NW_021704702.1:5424-9153 GCF_003719485.1 Trypanosoma conorhini | reverse complement strand
ATCGCTTTTTTTTTTTGTGACGGCCGCGCTCCAGTCGCCGTCGCTGCTGCCGCCCCTTCGCGGTGCGCAGCTGTTCAGAAACGTGGGGGAGAGGCGCACACTATTGGGAGGATGAAGGGCAATGAAAAAAAACAAAAACAAAAAAAGACCGACGAATACCACGCCCCCGTCAAGAGTCATGCGCCGCATTGCATCCCACACACACACACACACGCATACAGACGACAGAAGGAGAACTTCGCATCACTGCGAGAACAGAACCAGAAATTATTCCTACATTTACCAGCGCACACGCTCACGCAGAGGCTACATGGTGGCGGCCAGGCGGCAATATATGTCCTTGGCAACACTTGTGTGCATGTCGCGGTCCACGCGGGCCCGGCGGAAGGCGTTCACACTCTTCACCGCGAGGTGGTGCTCCCGCACCTGCTGCCACATGGCCTGCGCCAGCAGCCGCCGCCCCAGCTGCAGATCGACGCCGGCGCCCTCCCGCATCGAATGCGCCTCCACGTCGGCTGCCAGCTTCACCGCCACGCGCCGCGCCTCGGGCTCCATGTCCTCCGTCTCCGCACGCACCTCCGGCAACGGCGGCTCCTCCAGCGGCACCAGGCGCGAGACCACCCCAAACACGAGAGTCAACAGCGACAGCGCCAGGCACCCAAACCACTGATCCCCCCGCAGCGGGACAACCTGCATAAAGCTTCCAAGCATCTCCACACAGAACACCTGGAACGCAAAGCAAAAGGCAACGACGCCGACAAACGTCCTCGAGCGCTCCCACAACCCTTCGAAACAATTCAACTCCTCGTACACCTTGCGGGCGTTGAACATATGAAAAATAACCGAAAGCAGATAAACATTAAACACAATAGTCTGCATCTCCGCCCCACTCACGCCAAACCAGGCCGCGCCAAACCTTTCCACCAGCAACGTGCTGAGTATTTGGTAGCCAGCGATGGTGCAAATGGTGCACCACATGCGGTGTGACACGAGTGCGGCTCTGCGGGGAACGGGGCCGCGGCCCAGGCACGCCTCCGACGGCTCCTCCGTCGCGAGGGCGAGCGCGGCCAGCGTGTCCATTATCAGGTTCACCCACAGCAGCTGCACCGTGCTCAGCGGGGAGGTGTGCGTGGGGGACACAAACGAGCCGACAAACGTCAGCACAACGCTCGAGACATTCACCGTCAGCTGCAGCTGCAGGAACTTGCGGATGTTGTCGTTGACCGTCCGCCCCCAGACGACGGCGCGCTGCACGGAACGGAAGTTGTCGTCCAGCAGCACAATGTCCGACGACTTCACGGCAATGTCCGTCCCGCTCCGCATCACGAAGCCGACGCTCGCCAGCCGCAGCGCGGGCGCATCGTTCGTCCCGTCCCCCGTCACCGCCACCACCTCGCCGCGAAGCATCAGCATCAGCACCAGCAGCTGCTTGTCCAGCGGCTGCGAGCGCGCCATCACCACCATGCGGCCGAGGATGGGCCAGAACCTCTCCATGTTGGCGCTGTTGCCGTACGAGTCGTACACCAGTCTGCGGAACTCCCTCCCGGTCATCGCCACGTCGCCGCGCAGGCGGTTGTAGATGCCGCACTGCCGCGAGATGGCCACCGCCGTGTCCAGGTTGTCGCCGGTGCACATCCGCACCGTCACGCCGGCGTGCTGGCACTTCCGCACCGCGTCCGGCACCTCCGGCCGCAGGGGGTCCTGGATGCCCACCAGCGCCAGCCACACCAGCGGCACCGTCGGCTCGTCGGCGGGAAGCGCGTCGCCCGCCACGCGCCCGTACGCCACGCCAATCGTGCGGTTCGCGTCGTTCGCGAGGGAGCGGATCTGCACCACGATCTTCGTCCGCACCGCGTCCGTCAGCGGCTCCTCCGCCCCCGCCGCGGAGTAGTAGCGGTCGCACATCTCCAGCACGCGGTCCGACCCGCCCTTCACGTGCTGCGTCAGCACCCCGCCCGGGCCCACCGCCACCACGCTCATGAACTTGCGCTCGCTCGTGAACGGGAAGATGGCAAAGCCGTGCGCGCGGCCCCGCTCCCGCACGCGCTGGTGCGGGCGGCTCGTCAGGTCGTCGCGGTCGGCCTCCTGCAGCAGCACGCGGTCCACAAAGTCCAGCAGCGCGTTGTCCGTCTTGTTCCCCTTGTCCGCCCGCCACTGCCAGAACGGCCGCGCCACGGGCTCCCCGTCCTTGCCGGCGCGGCACACCACCTTCTCGCTCGAGCTGTTCAGCGCAAGCCCCTCCACCAGCCGCTCACGCGCCGCCGCCGCCACGTTCCCCAGCACAATCGGCGCCGGCACGTCCCCAGGCTCCCGCACGCTGAACCGCTGCATCCCGACGTACCCCTGCACCACGCTCATCCGGTTCTGCGTCAGCGTCCCGGTCTTGTCGCTGCAGATCTGCGTCGCACACCCCATCGTCTCGCACGCGCACAGCCGACGCACCTGGTTGTTGTCGTCCTGCATCTTCTTTTGCGAGTACGCTAGCGCAATCGTCACCGCCAGCGGCAGGCCCTCCGGCACCGCCACAACCACGATGGTGACACACAGCAGGAAGTAGTCCAGGAACGCCTTCATGCGCAGCTCCTCCGTGTCACGGATGACGCGGAATATCTCCGACAGCGAGAGCAGCGAGAACAGCAGCACCGCGCTGCCCATGCCAAACCGGCCAATCAGCCCCGCCAGCTCGTCCAGGCGCTCCTGCAGCGGCGTCATCCGCGGCCCGCCCTCCTGCCGCGACTCCATCAGCAGCTTCCCGCCAAACGAGCACTCGCCCACGGCACACGCAAGCATGTAGGCGTCCTCCGCCGTATTCACAACGGTGCCGGTGAGGAGAATCGGGGCCTGGGCGTTCTTCTTCTTGGGGTCGTTTTCCCCGGTCACGCTGCTCTCGTCGATCACCACGCTGAGGCCACGCACGTAGAAGCCGTCGACGGGCACCACGAGGCCGTTTGACAGGCTCACAAGGTCCCCCACGACGATCTCCGTCACGTCAATCACCCGCTCGCTCCCGTCACGGATCACGGCAATCGGCTGCGCCGAGTTCTCCTCCATCAGCCGCTGGAACTTCAGCTCTTTGCGGTAGTCGTTCACGGACGACACCGTCGTCACGATCAGCACGGAGGCAAGGATCGCGAAGCCCTCAATCCACCCCGTCTCGCCGTGCACCTTGTCCTGGCCGGGCTCCGGGACCGTCAGCCCAAGCACAAGCGAGACGAGGGCGGCGCCGCAGAGGAGGAGGATCATGCGGTCGCTCCACGCCGCCCTGTAGATCGCCCAGAACGACAGCGCCTCCTCCTCCGGCAGCTCGTTCTTGCCAAAGACCGCGCGCCGCCGCTCCACGGTGTCGGCCGTGACACCGTTACGAAGGTCGGTGTGCAGCTTCGCGGCAATGCCCTCCGCCCTTCCCAACCTCTCATACAGCTCCATGCCCTCGTTGGCGCGGGCGAATACTTCCATAAGAGTCTCCTTGAGTGGCGGGCCTAACGGCTCGCTGTAATCCGTGGCGTCCACCACCACCGCCACACCAGCGTCCTCTGCACGAAGTATCGCCTGACATTCCACCTCATCGTTCAGTTCCCGTGCATTCATCGCCAAGCCAAGGGCTTTATAGGGCGCCTCCGCGCTCTGTACGCAGAACCTCTCAGCTTCAGCCGCGTTAAAGCAAGTAATGTGTTTAGATGTACCCGTAAAGCCTCTTTAAGTTGTTACTCGCGTGTTTCTCGTTCCTTG
>NW_021704702.1:4832-5236 GCF_003719485.1 Trypanosoma conorhini | reverse complement strand
TTTACCAACGGCCTCCTCCCGCTCGCGCCGGGCCTCCGCCAGCTCCGACGTCAGCCGCTGCACCTCCTGCGTCAGGGTCGCAACCGCCTCCTCCTGCTCCCGCGCAGCGTCACGCCGACATAGTCTCACCGGCACCAACGGCCTCCTCCCGCTCGCGCCGGGCCTCCGCCAGCTCCGACGTCAGCCGCTGCACCTCCTGCGTCAGGGTCGCAACCGCCTCCTCCTGCTCCCGCGCAGCGTCACGCCACATAGTCTCACCGGCACCAACGGCCTCCTCCCGCTCGCGCCGGGCCTCCGCCAGCTCCGACGTCAGCCGCTGCACCTCCTGCGTCAGGGTCGCAACCGCCTCCTCCTGCTCCCGCGCAGCGTCACGCCGCATAGTCTCACCGGCACCAACGGCCTCC
>NW_021704702.1:0-4769 GCF_003719485.1 Trypanosoma conorhini | reverse complement strand
TAGTCTCACCGGCNCCAACGGCCTCCTCCCGCTCGCNCCGGGCCTCCGCCAGCTCCGACGTCAGCCGCTGCACCTCCTGCGTCAGGGTCGCAACCGCCTCCTCCTGCTCCCGCGCAGCGTCACGCCGCATAGTCTCACCGGCACCAACGGCCTCCTCCCGCTCGCGCCGGGCCTCCGCCAGCTCCGACGTCAGCCGCTGCACCTCCTGCGTCAGGGTCGCAACCGCCTCCTCCTGCTCCCGCGCAGCGTCACGCCACATAGTCTCACCGGCACCAACGGCCTCCTCCCGCTCGCGCCGGGCCTCCGCCAGCTCCGACGTCAGCCGCTGCACCTCATGTCTTAGTGCGCTTACTCTGTCTTCGTGGGCTTCTTCCCGAAGCGCCATTGTTTTTTGAAGCTGTTTGAGCTCGGACACTGCAGCTAGTGCAATGCTATTTATAACCTCTGTTGGCGCCTCCAGAGATATGATAGATTCAGCCGAAACGGAACGTAGTGTGTGAAGCTCTTGCTGCAGTTCTTTAATCAATCTCTTGTCTTCCTGAATGGTTTCTATCAAGTGATCCTTCCCTTGCTCCACTTCTTGCTGATGTGTTCCTTCCAGACCGTTTTCGGTTCTTTTTTGAGTTGTAAGACCTTCTTTTAGCTCCTGCTGGGAAAGCGGGAAGGATGGGTTTATTGCTTCGCTGTGTTCTATCTGCGATTCCACTTTAGCCGATGGCCGGTTTTCTTTCTGAATTGACTGTAGCTGCCCTTCAAGTTCTTGGATACGGTCCATGTCCTGCTGCATTTTTGCCTTGACGCGTTCCTTCCACACGGAGAGCTTTTCCCGTACGGCGGCTTCTAAGACATCAGGTGGAACTGCTGCTGGCGTGTCCGCAGAGAAGGACGGCGTGACGGTGGCATTGCCTTGCTGCTGTGCTAGACGCGTCTGCAGCTCGGCAATTATCTCCTGGTCGCGACGGGAGGCCATCATAACCTTCTCTTGCCAGACATGCACTTTTTCTTGTAACGCGGTAAGCTCGGCCGTCTTGTCATCTAACTGCGTCTGGAGCTTCCTGAGGAGCTCCTCGTTGCGGCTTATTTCCGTAGCGTATGCCATGCGCTCCTCCTCCATGGCCTGTTGCAGCGCCAACTCACCGCTGTGCTCGGGTGGCAGCGGTGGGAGTGAGCCTGTGGAGCTCTGGCTTGGGCTTAGACCTGTGGCTGCAACCTCTGGAGCTGGTCGACCGGTGAGCTGCACGACCAGCTCCTCAAGGGCCTTGATGCGCATATTCTTCTCACGAATACCTTGTGCCTGCCTCTTTGCAACTTGGATAACTTCTTCGCGCGGCATGGCACCCAAGTCTACGACGCGGGTGCGCCGAATTGGAGGCGCTTGGTCCATTGAAGTATGAGAAAACTAATAAGTTGCCGTAAATTATATACGCGCGTAGTTTTGTGTGTGTGTGTGTGTGCTTGTCGCAGCTCTTTGGAGGTTTTGTTGCTCCTTCAGCTATTGATGCTTCCCTTCTGTGTGGAGAATTGAGAGACGCAAAGAGAAGAGTTGTGTGCGGTTCATTGCGTTCGGAGAAGTATGGGCATGTATATATATACATGTATATATATATATATATATATGTGTGTGTGTGTGTGTTGCATGACCACAGGCGTAAGCAGCCACCTGTTTAAAGAAACGATGCTCCTCTCTCTCCTCTTTTTGCTTGGGGAAGGGAGGAGCATTATACACGCCGCCGCTCTCCCTCCCCTTCTGGTTTCGCACGTTCCCTCTTATCCGCCTCCTTCCGATGTTGTTCCATTTGACTGCCTCCGCACCTACCGTCGACGCCAGCCGCAGCTCCGACTGCTCACGGCAGCAGCGGGGAGATGACACCGACGACTACCACCCGCAGCGAGCCGCCGCCCGCGCTACTGCCGCCGCGTGGCGGCAGCGACCTCGGCGACGGAGGCGGCGGCGCACGCCTGGGCCCCGCCGGGAGCAGCTGCACGGAGAAGCCCACCCGCTCCGACTGCAGCCGGAGGTCAAGTTGGGCGAAGGCAGTGCGCGCCGGGCGGCGTAGTTTCCCCGGCGAAGGGGACGCGGCTGACGCCGTTGCCGGCCCCGCCGCACGATGTTTGTCCTCGCGAGGCCCGCCTTTAGCTCCGGTGGTCCGCCCTGCGCCGGGGTCGGCGGCAAGCCGCATCGCCGCCACCGTGAAGACGCGTGCCACCGGGTCAAGCCTCCCCTTGACGTGCGCGCGAAGCAGGACAACGAGGTCCCCGACGTCGCCCCCCGCGTGGGCCTCTGCCTGCTCCACCTCCTGCAGGGAAACGTGCACGCCTGTCACCTGCAGTGTGCTACTACCGACAGGGTACGGCAGTGGCACTACGGCGGCGGATGACGATGTCGAGACGGCGCCGTCTCTTGTGGCACGCGGGCGCTTCTTGCTGTTATGCACTGCGTCTTCTTCCCCTCCCTTCACATCCTGCAACCGGGCAAGCACATCACGCACAGAGTCCACCGACAGTTCTGCGAACGTCTGGCGCACCATTTTTGCAACTTGTTTCCTCACAGCTGACTCTGCACGCCTTCCACACTCCGCTTTTTTGCGCTGTCGTCCGTGTGGACCACTTTACACCTTCAAAGAAGCATCACCACGGCGAGAAAAGAAGTTAAATACACATAAAGGCGGACCAAACAGCGTGACAGAGGGAGATATATATAGTGAGAACGAGAGCGTGTGCCTAGGAACATGCGTGCAATGAATCTGATGAATACACACAGCGCTGCCAATTCATTCATCATGTTAATCAGCTTTTTCTTTCTTTTGCTCTCTCCTTTTTCATGTCCGGCTCATTACTTACACTCATGCTTCTTCCTTCGTGCGCCGTCTCCTGTTCGCTTCCGCTCCGCGTGCTAACCACTACGCAGCAGTGGCTTCGCTGGAGGCAGATGTCATGTCCTGCGGCGCTCTGTCAGAGTGTGTATGTGTGTGTGTGTCACTCTCTTCATCCTGCCGTCACCCCCTCCGCCTCTTTGTGCGTGTCGCCGCACTATCTTCTGCAGCGGCATTCGCCAAACTTATCCTCGTCGCCGCCGCTGGCCGCGAGCTAGTCCGCCTCGACCTCAAAGTATCCCGTCAGGTGCACCACCGGCTCCGGTGGCGCGGGGGCGTCGTGGGCGGGACCGTCCTTCTTCTGCTTGCCGCCTCGCTTCTCTCGCGGCCCGCGGCCGCTCTCCGGGGGCTTCTCCCCCGCCGCCACTAGAGTGAAGGAAACCTTCGTTGAGAAGACAAGCTGCAGCGGGACGTAGTAGATGCCGTGCTTCGGCGACAGAGTGCAGAGGGCAAAGCGTTGGGGCTGCTCGTGGCTCTGCACGTACAGCGTGACGGGGCCTGTGGTTGTGGTGGTCAGGGCGCAGTGGGAGAGCACCAGCGAGCTCTCCGCAGGCATCGGCGGGGTCACGGGCACGCCATCAGGCCGCAGAGCCAGACCAAAGAAACAGTGAAGCGTCACCTCTTCCCCCATGCTTTTTGCTGCTCTGCGGGGCGGGATAAAACGAATGGAGAAGCAAATGGGGGGAAGGAAAAAAAAAAAAGAATAATAAATAAAAATGCGCCAATAGAAAGTTTGAGCAACACGGAGGTGAGTCCACAGGCACTGGAGCAGGGCAGGCGTGTTGCTGCGGTAGAGACGACAGATGTAGGTGTGTATGCGCAACGCAGCTAAGAGCGAGTTTAAGGGATGGAAGAAGAGGAAGAAGAGGAAGCAGTAACGAAGGAAACGACACACAGAGACACAAAGAGAGACCGAGGCATGTATTACACCTGTGAAATTTGGCAGCCTGGCTACACGCCACCAGAACCCGCCGCCTCCTCCTTTTTGTTTGTTTGTGAGGCGGAAAAAGTACGAGCTGAGAAAAATTACACCCGTACGAGGAGAGAAGTAAAAAAAAAAGGTATATATGGAGAAAGGTCAGACCACTTCGTGGCGCCTCTCACATGTCCCCTTTTCTCTCTGTCCGTGCGTGCGTGCGTGCGTGCGTGCGTGCGTGTGTTCCCCTTTCCAACCTTCTCGTCGCTTTTGTCGGTGTTTTGTTTTTGTTTTTGGGGTTTGTGTGTTTGGTTTTTTTCTCCACTTCTCGTCGGTTATTTAGACTTTTGTTGTTGTTTTTGTTTCCCTCTTCACCCCCCACCAGCCCGTGATTTTACTTTTGGCGCTGACTGCTGGTACTTCGGCGTCGGGGCGCGCCTGCCGGTTCCAGCCGCACCCACCGCCCTCCCGGTTTTGTTTTGTTTTTTCTTTTGTGTTTTTTCGCTTTCTGCTGCCGTTGGGCCCTCGCAGCAGCCCGCAGTTGCCCGCGGAGGGAGGGGCGGCGAAGGCCGGTGGAGCATCGGCGGAGTACACCAACGGCGGCAACGCCCACCGAGGGAGACTGCACACAAACACACACACGCACACGTCTACATGCACAGGCACATGCACATACATGTGTGTGTGTGTGTGTGCGTGGAGAACGTTACGGAAGGGCACAGCGTGAGTGATGAAGGAGGTGGGGAAGGGGAAGGGGGCGGGAAGCAAAAACAAACAAAGACAAACAGAGAAAAAAAACGGAAGGGCGAGAGAGAGAGAGAGAGAGAGAGAGAGCAATGCTGCCCGCAGAAAACTCCGCCGAGGCAGCCCTCCCCCCCCCCCCTCCCTCTGAGCGCCCATTGCATTGGCACGTGTCCAACGTCGTGTACTGTCCAATTCGGCAAGAAGACAAAAAAAAAAAAGAGAAGCACACATACAAG
>NW_021704718.1:0-10352 GCF_003719485.1 Trypanosoma conorhini | reverse complement strand
CAACAGTGAAACAAGAAAAGAAAAACACAAACAAAAATTTTCATATTGCCCACGTTTCCGACCCCGAACTTCATTTTCTTCTTTTCCTTTTTTTTTCTCTCCGCCATGCCTCCCACGGCCCCCATGCTTCGAGGCATGAGGGCTTCGTACTAGGCAATACGGGAGAAGTTCGGAGGTGCAAGCCAAAACCAACTGAGGCAAGAAAAGAAAAGAAAAAAAAACGAGCGTAGGCACTCACTATACATCTTGACGTGTCAACGTCATCTTTGTCTCTCTCCTCCCTCTCCCCTTGTTTGTGAAGCAACCGACGACGCTGACACGGCAACACACGCGCGCAACCGCAAGCACAAGAAGCGGGAAAATAATGAGTGGGCCATGGTACAACCACAATAATAACAATGATGTAAATAAATAAGTCCGTTTTACTTCATTCCTTTTTCATTCCTCCTCCTTTCCTGTCCTTTCTTCACCTCCTATGCGTGGGAAAAAGAACTTATAATACACACGGACAAGAGAGGAGGGCGAAAAGGAAAAAGTCAAGACAAAAAACACAAAAACCCAAAAACAAAGTAAAACAAAATAAAATATGCCTAATGGTACCTGTGTGGTGAGGTGAGAGAAATGAAGGGGATATAAGAAAAAAAAGAAGGGCACTAGAAAGCGTTGCAGCAAGCGCGTGATCTAGTGTCCGCCCACCGCCACACTCCTCCAATTTTCCTAAACACCCAGACAACACACGGATATGCGCCCGCCGCAGCCTACTTTTCGTTGCCCAGTTCCCTCAGTTTATCCTCCAATGCGGCCATTTGAGACTTAATCTCTTCAATTTTCTCATGGTGCTCATCCACCTTCGACTGCAGCTTCTCACCCTTTCCGTCGTCCATCTGGCGAAGTATAGACTTTATCAGTTCACGCTGTCGCTCATAGGCGTAGCGCTCCTCTGGGGTCCGAATTTTCTCGTCGAACTCCGCCTCAAGCCAGCGGTCATCGTCGTCAAGGTTCACCTGCCGCTTCTTCTCTCCCATTCCCTCTTTACTGGCGGCACGGCATGAAAGGGTCATAGCGGCGCAGGCCGGGAGAATACGGGCCGCGGCGAAGCGTTGCATCAGAAACAAGTAATAAGGCTTGGTGTCTAAAGCTGCAATAATAGCGATGTAGTGCAGAAATTGTTCAGAAAGTAAGGCAGATCTAGAGAGAGAGAGAGAGATATGAGGGTGACAGTTAAACAGGATACTGTGAAACATTTAGCACACGAATACGTTACTGCGCCACAATACCCAAGTAGGAACAGTCACGCAGAGAAGCACATTATGTATATTTCTGCGCTTCGGGACGTGAGTATGGCAAACTTCCCCAAGTTGCCGCTGGTTTTTTTTTTGCCCTCCTCTTTCTTTTTCCTCCGCTTCTTCGTCTCCTAAAGCCCATTACAGCGACGTCGCACCCATGGCCGCGGCCAGAACGGATTGATCGAGGGTAACTGTGCCCACTGTGCGGCGCGCCATGCGCTCTTTTCCTTTTTTTTGATCATTCCACTTTTTCTGCTTGCGTGAAATGTCACCCGCGTGAATTTTTGCCGTGACGTCCTTGCGGTACGCCCTCACCGTTTCACGGGCGACAATTTTTGCCCCTATCATTGCCTGCAGCGGGATGTCAACGGCGCTGCGTGTGAGGTTCGACTTGAGGCTTGACACAATACGCTTGCCAATGGCGGAGGCCTCCGACCTCGGACAGATGACAGAGAGCGCAGACACACGTGACTTCTGAACCAGCACGTCCACCTTCACGAGGTCGGCCTCCTCGTAGACGGGGTCATCGTAGTCAAGCGAGGCATAGCCGTGTGAGGCACTCTTGACCACACCAAAGAATCCACGGACAAGGTCTGCCAGAGGCATTTTGTATCTCACGAGAACCCGTGCGTCATCCAGCACGCGCATATCGAGCTGCTCCCCGCGAAACCGTCGCAGTGCCTCAGCATCAATCGCCTGAAAGTGCTCCCGCGGGGTAAGAATAGTGGCGGTAACGTACGGTTCCAAGTAGCACGCCACACCTTCGTGCAACCACCTCCATGTATGTACGGTCAGAGGCTTCAATGGCGCATCCTCACCCATGCCTGCCTCGCGGTATTTGTACTGCACCAGTGGTGGCGTCACGAGAACTTGTTGACCAAACTCGGCAAGAAGACGTTCCTGGAACACCTGCATGTGCAGCATACCCAGAAATCCAAGCTGCAGTCCTGCCCCTAGTGCCGGGCAATCCAACGGCTCCATCGTGACGGCCGGCTCATTAACGCGCAGCTTTTCAACTGCCTCCCGCAGCTGAGTAATGTACTCTCCTTCGTCAGGGTAAAAACCAGCAAAAACCACCGGATGCACCCGTTTAAAGCCGGCTACAGGAACTATATTATCCCGTGTAAACGCGCGAGTGGGTAGCGTGTAAAGCGTCTCACCCACAGAAAAGTCCTCACGGCTCAACTTTGAAAAGGTGACGTATCCTACCATGCCTGCTGTGAGCGCCGCCGTGGTCCGGAGCTCGGGATGAATGAGGCCCACCTCCAGCGCCTCACACCGCCGCTGCGAGTGGTAAAACGTCACCACAGTTTTGGCTGTCAGTGTCCCGTCAATGACACGGATAAGACACGTCACACTCTCGTCACTAGAGTTGCCACTATTTTCTTTTTCACCGCCTCGCGGCGTCGGACGGCGCAGGCCCCCGCCACACTCGGAGGTCCACGAGTCAAACAACAACGCACGCAGCGGCACCATCTTCTCCTCCATCGCAGCTCGCTCTGCGCTGCCGAGCAGAAGTGGTGGGAGTTGACGCGCGTCAGAGAGCCCTACCAGACCAGATGGTGGAGGGACGCGCTCGATAACGGCGCAAAGAAGCTTCTCCACGCCGAGCTGCCCCTTTGCGCTTGTGAAGAGGACCTCGCGGCGCAGCAATCCGGTGGAGTCCTCCAGCTCCTGCAGCGCACGATCCACGGGGGCGTCGCTGAGCACGGTGTCCATTTTGGTGAGCACAGGAATGATGGTCAAGCCCCGCTCTAACGCCGTATGGAAGTGCGCCATTGTTTGGGCCTCGATGCCCTGGGCAACGTCAACAAGCAAGAGTGCCGCCTCTGAGGCACTTAAACTTCGTGAGACTTCGTACTGAAAGTCCACGTGCCCAGGAGTGTCAATAAGGTTGAGCAGAAACTCCTCCCCATTGTGTACGACGAAAATAGAGCACGTCTGCGCCTTGATGGTTATGCCCCGCTCACGCTCCACCAGGAGCCGGTCCGTGTACGTCCCCACCTGTGACCCACTCAGCACACCGGTGCGGCGCAGGATTGCGTCGCTCAGTGTAGTCTTGCCGTGATCCACGTGCGCAACAACGGCAAAGTTTCGAATCCTCGAGGGTGGGAATGAGGCAAGCTTGGCAAGGGCGCGGCACGCCTTCTCCTCATGCGGCGGTCGTGGCACCCCCATCGTTGCCGCGGAGGGCTCAATGCTGTACTTCAGCAAGCACGAGGTCGAAATTGGCATGCTGGCATCTGAGGCATCCTTTTCTGTCATCTTCGCAGTCGTTTCGGAGGGGTTGTTGCTCGACGAAGAGGGTGAGGTGGCACACCAGCGCAGTACATGTCGGGGAGAGCCGCTGGCGTTGCACAGACGCCGCCGTAGCGGCTGCACAAGTGAGCGAAATCCCACCCGCATGAATCCCCGCCTCTTCCACCGCCGCAAGGCCTCTCCGACGTCTCTTCAGTGCCCTGCTGCCCCAAACAACGCCAAGAAGTTGTGAAAAGAAGAAAGGCGTCGTGGCAACGCACGTCAAGCCACACGAAAAAGTAAGGGGTAATATGTATATTTATATATATTTGTGTGTCGCGCAAGCAACAAATTCCAGCTCACTGCCGTTTCCCTTCCACCAGTCGAACAGACGGAGCAACAGGCAGGCACAGAGGGGCAGCTGGGCAGACTGGTATTAGGATCAAGTGCCAAGTACCACCGTTACCTCGCTTTTACGCTTCACTGTCCCACATCCATCCATCCATCGATAGATAACTATGCCTTTTCGCAGGGTGCGCGCGTCTCTCTCTTTCTCTCTCTCCCGTAGCATCTGCCGCGTGGGTGCATCCAGACACATCTAATACATTGCTATACATTTCATTCTGTCACCTCTCAAACGACATCTCCTCTCTCTCTCTCTCTCTCTCTTCGTCTTCTTTTTTTTTTATACCCTTTTCGCCTCGTTGATATGCCAACAACAGCGCGATGCGCGGCCCTCGCGCCTGGAGCCGAAACTACAAACAAGTGTCTGCATCTGCCCGGCAGCTAATTAGCTTTTTCTGTAGCTGCTCTTTATCATGGCGTCCCGTTTCCGTCTCTTCTGCAACAACGTCAGCCGAGGCGTCGAAAGCCTTCTGCTCCCCGCCGTCGCTGTTCCCGCAAGCGGACTCGAGAAGACGGAGATTAATTCGACGTGATCCGTCCCCCGCCGCCCGAAACGGGACATGACGTGGTCAAGGATGCTCCCCGCGTTCCCGCTGCTGATGGGATCGAAGCGGCTGCGTGCGCGCCGCACAAGAGCCAAGACATTGCCGTCCTCCGTGCCTTGCCGCAGTCGTGAGAGCAGAAAACGCTGCGTCGCCTCGTCCCTGTGCGCAGCGCGCATGTCGAGACACAGCTGTGAAAGACCCTGCAGCTCTGTCGTACGTGCCTCCACGTCGAGCAACACCTGCACCAGCTGGTCGGCATCTGGGATAATAGGATCCACAATGAACGGGGCTCTCGAGGCGTCTTCAGCTTCACCAGCAGCAGCCTGTTCCTTGCCAGCTCCATGCGGAGGAACTACTACGGCCTGGTCGTGCAAGTCTACTGCCTCGGCCATGGCGGCCCATACTTCGTCTTCGCACAAGGATGGCAAAGCGGCAGCATGCAAAAGCTTCACTCGTTCTGCGGCGCTCGTTTTTACGTTGACAAGACGACTGAAGCCAACGGCGGCGAAGCACGCGTAGACCTTTGCGCGCATCCCAAGCACGCTGTGCAGGGATGCCGCTAACCGCCGCCGCGCCCGCCGCGTCGTCGCATCGGGTGCGGCCCCGCCCTCAACTTCCTCTGCATTGGTGTGCTGCAGCTCGTTGTAGCGATTCTCGAGTTCTTCCTTGAGAGACTTGCGGTCATGGATTCCAAGGAGGCCCAGACCCCAGCGCTCGGGATGGAGGAGCGGCGTCTCCGAAGGTTTGGCGCAGCCACCACTAGTTGCGCTAACGTTGCCCGGACAGCCGCCCCCGTCCGCTGTGTTGGGCTCTGTTGAGGCTTTCGACACCCGCATTTCCTTCTTTCTCGCCACCTGCGCCTCCGCCACGGCGCCTTCTCCCGCACTGTGCACGTCGGCTGCGTCGTCGTCGTCCTCAGTGGCGGCTTCCCGAGCCGTTGCTCTCTGCGGCAAGGCGGTCGCGGTAGTGTGCTCCAAGTGCCCCGCAGCCGCCTCCTCTCCCCAAAGGGACAGCAGCAGCTGCGTCGCGCTCGTGCAGTCGTCATCCTCCGTGTCACGTGACTTCGGCAGGTCGTTCGTGGACCATTGCAGAAATGCCTCCCGCGCCTCTTCACATTCATGCAGGACGTCGGCGAGAAAGGTTAGCGCTGGGGCAAGCGGCGAGCTATCGCCGGCGGTGATCGCCTCAGCGTCCCTCGGAGCAGCACGCTGCCAGCAACCCACGAGGGCGGCAATCATGGAGAGCAGCACGTGAACGCCGTCCCCCTGCACAAATTGCGCCTGCGCCACCGCATTGCCAAGGATGAAGGTGCGAAAGCAGTCAAGCACGACCAAGAGCAGCTCATTTCGGCCCCCATCCACCTTGGAGGGAGGAGGGGAAGTTGAGAGCAACGCCGCCGATGAAATTCGCGCCAGTGCGAGGAGAAGCGGCACACCACCCAACGAGAGAAAGGCCCGTTGCGTCGTCACGGCATCCGCGGGGTCCCCTCCAACAATGTTCTTCAGCAGCAGGAGACAGTGGATAACGACTTCCACTTCACCTGCCGTAAAGTATGCTTTTTCACTCCGGTTACCTTCCGGGGCGAAGTTGAATTCCACGGCGGTGGGGAGCGTCTCCATCGCCGCCCCAGCACAGCGAAGCGGATCATCCGCCGTGGCCTTACTCCGCATAAATAGTCGACCGTCACCAACGCCGCTTAGCGTCGACGGAATGGTGTCTGAGTGGGAGGTGTGGCTGGATGGCCGCGAGCCCTTGGGGGGCTCCAAGGGCTTCGATGACGCAAGCAAAGACGGCAACGCCGCCGTCCGCGACCCTTGCTGCAGGAAACCCTGAATAAAGCGCGTCACAACCACCAGAAGCAAAGGGACACTTTCGGTAACCGACGGCATCGATGGCGAAGTCGACATGGTCGCGGTGAGGAGCTCAGGCCGGTGTGCCGGGCAGCGACTCAACACGGAAAGCACGCACACCGCAAGAGACACCAACGCCTCCGCATCCCTCGTGGTGACCTCACGGATGTAACGCACGGCGCACAAAATGCCGCCGGCGGCAACAAATTGGGTGTCCGCCTTCACCAGCGGCAGCAGCGCCATGACGTTTTCGTCGGACGTGCTGCTTGTGGCGGCATCGGAGAGTGCCAGCGCCGACGCTTCGCTCCTGCCCGTGTCCGCTTGGAGCGGGGCGGAGGCCGCCGCTGCCGCCACGGCGGAGTCCATCAGCCCTAGAAGAACATACCAGGCCTCCTCCTGCAACGTCAACAGCTCCTCACGCGACCATGCCACTACAGGCTCCTCGCTGCACATTGTGTCCACGTAGAGCAACAGGGCGTGTATGAAGCCATGACGACACAAATCGAAGATTAATGCGTTGTCCTCGTCTGCGTGTTCGTAGCCGGCGCAGTGATCATCAACACTGTCGACAGGGGCTCCATCGCTGGCCGTAGGCCCGTGGTCGCGGGAAAGGTGCTCCACCACTAGACGGGCGTTTTGCCACTCATAAAAGGCTTCTAACATGCGCCATCCAAGTAGCTTAAACTGTACATTTTCTACACGTGTTGTGGGTGACAGTACAGTGTGGTAACGCAGAAACGTCTCCACGGGTCGTCGTGTCATTTGGGCCGTCCGCCCGTACTCACGCAACTCCGGACCACACACCATATCGAAGACAGTTGCCGCGAGAACGTTGATGGCGTGAATCGCTACTGGCGGCAGTGGTGTGTACGCCGCGGCTTCCGCGGAGTGCTGCAGTGCCGCTTGTCGCCTGCGGAGCATCGCCGTGCCACTTTTTAGAATCAGCATAAACAGCACCACCATGTCGTTGCGCAACTCTCGCTGACGCAGTCGATGTCCCGTGAGTAAAACCTGAAGAAAGCAGTACAGCAGGGACTCACTGGCTGACAAGGACGAAAGTGGTCGCCCCTTTTCATAGTGTGCCGGCTCGGCAGGCTGCACACTGTGCCGCAAAATAGCCGTGACTGTCTCCTCCGGCGCCACCTCCAAAAGGTTCCAAAGGCACTCTACACACAACGCGAGGCACTTGTCCCCCTCCGCACACCGGGCCATCGTTAGGCAGAGGAGGACGGGGAGACTGGCGCACGCTGCGTCCGAGCTGTCGTCAGGCGCGATGAGGCAACGCGCATGCTGCTTGTACGTGGAGAGGTGTAGGCAAACCCGCAGCAGCAAGTAAATCTCCTCAGCGTCGTCCTCCTCCATGCGTGTTTTAGAGACGAAAACGCACGGACTCTCCTTTCGCCTCTTGGTAGAGGGGCCGATGTCAGCCTCAGGCTCCATCGTCAGGGTCACCGCCGTGGCAGCGTTTTCGTCCTCCCCTTGTTCCAGCACGCCCGCTTGCACGAGGGCCGGGTGCCGGAATAACTGACGCGAGGAATCAAGCAAGGCATTCGCCGCCACACCGTTACGCAGGATGGTCGTCCAGCGCTCTATGAGGGGCCGAAAAACATCCACGGCGACAGCGCCATTATAAATGCTCAACGGCACTGTACGCTGACGGCGTGCTTCGCGCGGCGAGGTCCGCGGCGCACCGAAGCAAGAGTCGGCTAGGCGCAATACGTGGCCCATTCGCGCTCCAGACGCTGACGGCGGTAAATTCGTCACGGGCACTTGGCCCTCGTCCACCTGCTCGTGCACGACATCCGCTTGCTTTCGCTCCTTCCATGGCAAGACGCGCGGTAACGTCGCGACAGCAGCCTCCTCGTACTTCCTTTTATCGCGTGACGCGAAGTGCCGGTTCACACACGTCAGTTCCTCCGCGTCAATGTGCGTCATGAGGACATTGAGCGAGACGAGTGCAGCGTGACGAATGCGGCACAAAATCTCATTGAACGGCGGCGCTGACGCATCCCGTTCCACTTCATTCTCCTCGCTGCAAACAACATCGCCGTTGCTGCAGGCAGCACCCGCTTCAGCTGCGATGCCGTGCATGGGTTTCAGCTGGACAGAGTCTGACGTGACACGCAGGATGGAGGCCATCGCGGACGCCAAGAGGCGAACCGCAGTGGTGCGCTGGTGTTGGTCTTCCAGTGTCAGGCAAACGAGTGGAAGCGCACAGTGATACAACAGAGCCTGCAGCGCCGACGGAAGATCGCGGAGCATCGGTGCCGGCGGAGTTGGAGACGTATCATGCCTCTCCTCTTCACTCCGCATCATTAGTTGTGGTTGTTGTTGTTGTTGCTGCTGCTGTTTGTCCAATGCCGCACCCAAGCGAGGCTGAGGCTCTGCAGCACGCACGGAATCAGTTTCTGGAGAGGCGTTCCCCTTCGTTGCTCCATGCTTGCGTGGCCGCAACGACTTTTCGCCCATTCGCGCCTTCCCCGTCGACACCCCACCGGCCATGTTGTATTGTGGCTGCACCCGTGCTGTGATGCGACGGCGGGCGTCTGCTCCCGCAGAAGGGCCGGCCTCATCCTCGTTCTTGCCTGGCGCCACCGCCGTTGATGGCGGTGGCACGGGACGGCGCACCAGCGGCGGCAGGAAGGGTAGCAAGTCGGCGGTGGCGGTTTCGCTACTATCCGCGCCACACTTCACTCTTGCTCGTGCGCTGTTTTTGGGGGTCGTGCAGGAGCGGCGCGCCGGTCGCTCCCGCCGCTCTGCCGCCGGTGCAGTGTGAGGGCCCACGGCGGCAGGCGCGGTGGCGGCCAAGGGCGCCGCAGTTGCTGGTGGCACGATCGACGCCGGGGCGACAGTGCTGCGGCGCAGCGGGGTAAGTGCCCGCACGGTGCCGGTGTCCACCTCCGTGGGGTAGAGTAGATAGCCCCGCTTCACTGCGTCGGCCAACATGTAGAGAATATCCGGCACCCCCGCGACAACCATGGATGGCGTAAACCCCATCGGTGCATCGCAGCGCAGCAGTTCGTCTATTTCCACCACGTGACGGTAGAAGTGATGGGCACTGCTGGCACTCTCTATTTGATGCACAATTTCCGCAACGCGGCGTCGCAAATACAGTTGAGCATCCAACGTGGGGCGGTGGCTATTTGAGCCGCTATGCAGTACCTCACTCATGGCACAACCCACCGTTAGCTCCGCGGTGTCGGGAAGACACCTGGTTGAGTGACGCCGCTGCTTCGTTGAGGCCCTAATGACGACGCCTGGCCCCACCTCACGAGCCAGCACTTTTGCCGACGAACCACCGGCACCGCGCGTCTCCTCATCCCGCTCCCCGCGCATCCTCTTTTTTTGGTTCGCTTTGTATTTTTTTTTTTTTGCCTTTGCCTCCTCTCTTGTGCGCCGAGGATGTGTGCGCCTCTTCTCGCTAGTACCTTTCCCCTTCTCGAAGCCAAGCAAACACGCACGCACCCCCCGCAGGCGGCGCACAAGAGGCGAGTTTGGGCCCGCACACAGACACTTCACCGCGACCCGGATGGGACGGTGGAGGAGTAACAACCGCACACCAGCGACAGCAATCGCAACAGAGCCGGAGTTTTTGAAAAGAGAGGAGAAACCAAAAAAGCAAAACAAACACGCATTTTACTATTCTTGCGTGGCGCCCTGTAACAACTACTTACACAGACACGCACGCACACAACAGAGACAGAGAGAGAGAACGCCCACGGCACGTACCACACACACCTCGTCAAGACCCAACCCAGCCCAACCCAGCCCAGCCCAGCTCAGCTCCCAGTCCCAGTTAACGTATATCCTCCTCTGGGTCGATCTCAGCCTCCAGCTGTTGCGGTTCCGGCTGCAGTTCACCGAGTGACTGTTGCGGCGAAGACGCTGCCGCCGCCGCAGCCACTTCAGTTCTTTGCGGGGCACTAAATCGAAGCTTTAGTTTCCTTGCAGTCCTTGAGATGTCAATGGTGATGAACTGCAACGTCTGATCCTTTACCGCGGCCTGCAGCTGCTCCTCATCGCGGTCC
>NW_021704717.1:0-10364 GCF_003719485.1 Trypanosoma conorhini | reverse complement strand
GAAACGATTTTTCTTCTTCCTCGAATTTAGAACGAATAAAAGAAAAAATTCTTCTTGCAAGAAATGCGTGAGGCGTGTAAGCTCTAATACGGTCGGCAACAGAAGTGAAGGATGCTTTTTTTTTTCTAGCGGCGATAGTACACAACCTGTGATTCATCAGCAACAGTTTTGCTGTCGCCTGCTACTTGTCCATGGCCCGACGAGAGCTGCAAGTTTTTCTCTCGCTGGTTGTTGCCATGCCGCAGTTGAGTTCGGCTCACAGTGAAGAGTTTATTTCGGCTACGCCATTGCTTTGCTTCATCGTGCCGTCCTTCACATGGCGGGCTTTCGCCCAATAGTTCGGGGACGGGATGCCCCGCGGCAATAAGGGGATTGGTGACGGTTGCGCGTGATTCCAGGTTCCGAAGCTCATCGTCTAGCTGCTCGTCGAAGGTTTCATAATAATAAGTACTGTTTTCCGGCAACGGAGGTGGAGGAGTAGGCTCCATAACAGCCCCCTCCTCCACGGAGACCAGGCGCTTCTTTTGCGGAGGTCCCATATCCAGCGAGAGCACCCCTGACTCAATGCCTCGGCTCCCAGACGACGAAGCACGCTTTCGGCGCTTACTACGTGTTTCCCCGCTCGACGTTGTCGTCCCACCTTCCCGAATTACCTGCGAAGAGTTACTAAGCGCAGCGGCCTCTTCCATTCCGTCTCCGATTTCAGGCGGAGCAGCAAGCGATGTGGACGCCATACTCGGTAAATCTGCGGTTGCGGTTGCGGTTACCACACCGCCTGAGTCTGCGGTCGACTGGTGTTGCCATGCGGCTAATGCTAACGAGGCCCTAATGGCGAAGGGCAACTTTACCCACAATCGATCCACATGCACCAGCGGAGGCGGAGGTGGATCCCGCAGCGGCGAGTAGAGTGTCCGGCAGACAGGCAAGCAGGAAGCATGGCTACGTTCCTCCTGCGGCACCACAACCGGCACCTTCACCGCATCATTGACGCACACAAGGACGAGGACAACCTGCATCCAAACCTGATGCGCGACGCCCACGCTATCGCCAACCCGGAGCGTGGTGGACTCATTGCAGTGAAGAAGAATGCGACTTTCTCCAGTCGGCTGGCTACTGGAATTTGCACTGGCGGCGCGTCGCGCCACGGTAATCGTGTTCTTTCCAGTACACTTTAATGTCAAGCGCTGGGCCACATGTGGGTGGACGCGGGCGGCCGGGGGGACTTCCTCCGGTGTTGTTGCCTCCTCCACCCAGAACGACATCATCCGCCGTGAAAAGCGGGGGTTGTTGCCAAGCCGCCAATAAAGCTCTGGTGAGTGACGACCCAAACACTTCACAGCGCCGCGGCGCCCGCCGGAGTGAGAAGCGGGCGACGGCGGTATTTCTACGTAAGGGGGCCCAGCCGAAGGATTACTGCAGTGCACCAAAAAACAGCGAAGCTCCATCTCTCCAGCTTCTCTAAACGCCCAAAGAAAGAGTAAGAGAGGGGGGAAAGAGAGAGTAAGCGTAATCTCGCGAGAAGCAAAACAAAAATAGAAAGATAAAAAAGAAACATGTCGGGCAAGAGGTACGAACGATTCACACAAGAGCGACTTCCTTCCTCCCCACACACCCCCAACCCCGCTTCCCCGGAAACACAGACACAGACACAGACACAGACCGAGTGAGAGATACAGAAACAAACACCAAGGAATGATTGAAGGACTGTCATCAAGACTTCTAATGCGTCGTGACAGCTTTCACGGTTTCTAGCCATTGCTGGACAGACGTCATGAAAGGCCGGGTGACGCTTGCCAAGGCGTACTCGTTCACGTGCCCTATTTCAACGCACACGTGCATGATGATTAGGTTATTGCGTGAGCAAACGCCAACGCCACCACCGGCCATCTCACGGCCCAGTAAAGCTCCCTCGAGCAACATTTCAAACAGCTGCAAGCGATCTTCGGTGTTTGATGGCAGCGAGTTTGCAATGACGGCATACATAAATAGACGCTCGGTCGCGCTATCCAGCGTGATGAGGATACTCGCTTCATCTCCCAAGGGTACAACGCACGTGTCATTGTCGTCTAAGTGTAATTGAGGAATATTAAGCTCTAGTGAGAGTTGGTTCAGGCTGCATTCAACCTTTTCCGCAAGAGACATAGCTCCCGGATGGCGTTGCTGAGATTGCTGCGCCAGCAACGCCTCCTGTTCGAGAAGCCTCTTCTGCTGAGAGCGGATCTGGCCCTCTAAGCTGCGCCCCAGCGCACCTTGCTCATTCTCAAAGGATGTTTGCTCCCGCCGCAGCTTACGCCGTTCCTCACGCAGGAGGTCAATTTCTTTGACCAGTTCATCCTCTTTGGCTCGCCAATTTTCCTCCGCAGACTGCTTGGCGGCCTCCTTCTCCTGCAGCAACTGCGCAATGGTGCTTTTCAACTCGTCAATTTCCTCCTGCAACCGCCAGTCTGACGTGGCATTGGCAAGTCGACGCTCCAGCTGCACGAGGCAGCTTTCCAGCCGAGCATTCTCGAGTTCTAATCTACGATACTCGTAGTCCATGTGTTTGCCGCCGTAATTCTTGAACTTCGGTGGCGGGCTCTTTGAATTCTCCCCATCTTTCAAGTCGTCGCGACGACGACTGCATTGAAGCGGCGTCGGCATCCCTGCTGATGGGAAGTCGTATGAAAAAGCGTCAACCACCGATGACCCTCCACGACGCGCCGCACTTCCCTCCGAGCGCGAACGACTTTGCGGCCGGTTGACACGACCGCCACCTCCATCTCCACCGCCGGCGGCCGCAGCGCCAGTGTTGGCCCGCCGCAGCTGCAGCACAGCTCCATCCACGAGACCCACGTCACCGCCGCACTCATCGTCCTGCAGTATCCTCCCCTCAAAGGAAAGTTCTTGATGCTGGGGGCCTAGGCCTGTGGCATTCTGCAAATACCGTTTCGCCTTCGTGGTCGTCAAGAGCCGCACATCCCCTTCCATCACAAGTTTGTACTTAAACCCGTCAATGTCGGAGAGGACGTAAACGCATTGAACACTGCGTTCTTCTCCGCCAGTCATGTTTATTCTTTTTGTTGGCCCTCCACGCACACGCGAGGAACCCGGCACGGAAACAGACTTCCACAAACGACTAAGTGAGAAGGAAAAGGGAAGACAGAGGGCAGAATAGAAAAGAAAACAGGAAAAAATAAAAATAAAGTAAAATAAAGTGTCACGTGTTATAATGCAAGGCTCAGCCTCTTTCTCCCCTTTCCAATGCGCGTGCTTCGGAGCATTTTTGACCTTTTTTTTTTGATAGCCAGAGTGATGCTCACAAGAAACATTTTCAAGCGGGAGCCCGCAATGAGCCTCCTCCGTCGCTTATCCGGCGAGGCAGAGAGGAAACCAAAGCAAAAGCAAAAAAAAAAATAAATGCTCGCACTTTCGCACGTAGACATCAATTTTACACCACAAAATGCCGCAGCATCTCCATTTGATACTCCGTCCGTGCCCTCACGTGCCCCCTCAACAGGTCAGTGAAGCGTGGGACAGCCTCCACTGCGTCGCGGACGGCGTCGTGGGAGTCGGGTGGGTAATTCATCGAAAACCCCCATCGTTCGTCGTATTCGGCTTCGCACTGCCGCAGCATAAACCGCGTCCCCATGCACAACTGCAGGCCTACGACGTTACTCGCCGACCCCTTCACCAGCATTGCAATCTGTCGGAAGTTTAGTTTTTCCTCCACACGTCGGTTTTCCACTTGCGTCGCAACCAGCAGACTCAGCATGGGTTTTTTCGGGGAGTTGCGCCGGGCACTGCCGCCTCGAGGGGTGGTCATCGAGCTGCGCTTCGCTGCTGCACGATCACCCTTCAAGAATGTGTAGAGTGATTCGTCAATAAATCCCAACGAGGCGGAGAAGTAGCCAGGGGCAATAAAGGTGTGGATTCGACTATACATTTGGGTAAGAAAATCGTCTTTCCACTCCTTCTGCAGCTTCACACTTGGAATCCACGAGGTCTCAACATCTGTAAGGAGCTGTAGAACGCGCTGCAGACGTTTTTTTATTGTCTCGTCTCGTTCGAGCAGCCCCTTGCGTCGTTGGGGAAACGGCAGGAGAAAGACGGCACTAAGGTCCCGTTCAATGCTGTTAAGCAGTCCCTCAATCTTCTGCTCCGACAAGCTCCGTAGGTCTAAAAACGCCTCATACGAGTCGGACATCAATTCAAGCGCAAAGGCAGAAGCAACAAACTGATCAATCTTCCCCAACCACCGCACACAACGCGCGAGCAGTTCTTCTCGGAGTTTTGCATCCTCTTCATTTTCCACCAGAACGGAGTTTATAAATGTCATGGTGTATTGCAGCATCCACTCCGTTGCGTACAAGGTGGTCACTAGCGTCAAGGTGAGTGGAGTCACGTATTCGCGCACGTACGCCATGACAGCCTCTGCCCCGTGAAGCGGCTCAGGGTCGTCTGCTTGCATGGGAAGCGTCACTTGAATTTGTGCGTCACCCTCTTCCAGCACACTAAGCGCCATCGAGAGAGACTCCAACACCGTCTCAAACGTAAATGGAGCGCATCCGCGAGCAATATACTCTTCCGCGACTTTAAGATTATCCTCCAACTGACGCCGAATCTCCACCAAATTGTGCACCTCCACCTCAGCCTTTGTAAACTGGTTCATGACGCTTGACGGGGAAGTGCTCAGGAGCGCCAAGTCAGGCGGAGGGACAATTCCTCCGAGCAACTTTTCGCCCGCGCCACCTCGTTCCCCAATTTCCTCCGGTACGGCTGGCCCAGCCGTCACCGCCGCCGCGGTTGACGTCACCTCGTTGGGCAGAAGCAGCACCGTTTGCGGTTGGTACACGCCGTCCTGCACAGTTCGTTTCGCCGCACTCCCAAGACCACTTCCTAACATCAACTGTTTCACGTAGCGTTGCTGCCGCTCGCGCTGCCGAGAGCGGAATGCCTCGTGGATGCCGGCCTCTGCCTCCTTGCGGTTGTAGCCACCTTTGAAGTCGCCAAAGGCGGCGTAAAACGGGGTACCAACAGGCGTTTGATCCATCCCTTTTTGACTTGATGCAGCCCAGCTAGATATATATATATATATATATATATGCACACACGCCTTACTAGAAAGAGCCGGCAATCTGGAACCTCAATGAGAGCAAACGCGCCAAGATTTGGAGGGGAAAACAAACAGAAAAAAGGACACATAAATCCCGGGAGACATGCATACGCAACACACCCGCAACAAAACACATCAACGGCAACCAAACTTTATGGGGATGGAGCAATGCATCCCTACTCTCTCTCACTCGTTTCCCCCCGCGACCCACCGTACAGCTTCTGGCCACGCAGAGAGGAGTCTTTCTTGTTTACTCGTCTTCCCAGGGCGTGCTCTGCCCCAGTCAGACACTCAGATCTTTCGTTAGCATCATCCACAGTATGATGCCCAGGAAGATCACAAGAAGCACAGGGCTGAGAGAGCCCCACTGGTACCCAGCGTGAAGGGTGTTCTGAAAGTAAAATGTGAGGATGAAAACATCGTCGCCGCGCCGCAACGTCTTTGCGGCGTTCTGCGGGGTGAGCCAAATCTTGCAACCCATTTTGCGTAGCCTCCAACTCAACACGCCCCCACCGCTGCGGCAGTTGGGGCTAGCTACCATTTTGAGGGGAGATGAAAACAGCGTACGACAGACAATTTTATCCGGCAAGCGTGGTGCACATACGAACGGGTACACAATCCGCAACGTGTGGGGCCCACACCACGTCATTTCTTTTGAAATCCATCGAATCTCCACAAGTATTTCCGCTCCCACTTCTGCCGCCTTCTCGTCAATCACGTCGGATGCATGGGGCGTAATGCTGTAGGTTGTCACGAGATGAGTGCGGTGTTTAGCTGTGGAAGCTTCATCAGGCATGTATGTCGCCGCCACTACTTGCAGTAATTGTCCGGATGCATCTGTTTCTGTCCGCACCAGCTGTCCCACCACGGCTCTCTTATTGATGCGCGCCAAAAGTGACGTCAGGGCCGCACCGCAACCACTGACAGGAAAAATGAGAGCAAAACGTCTCTCCGAGGCGTCCCCAACACGATATTTCGATATCAGGTGGTACATGACTGTTTTTTCCGTCATTTGGATTCGCAACCGGCACGATGTGCAGCGCAGCGGTTTGCCGAGCGACTGGGCCCATGCTGTGAGCTTCTCGGCCGAGGTCATCTCAACCGTCGCAGCGGTGCTGCACGCGGGAGACGATTCCGCCCCATTGTCAAACGCGTAAAGGCCCGTCATGACTTGGTCCCGCCATCGCCACTTCGACCCAGGCGGCCGCGGGGGTTTTGCTTGCCCACCATAGCCGAACATTACCACCGCCTCTTCCTCCCCCTTTTTCCTTCCTTTCGCGTGTGGGCCAGCAGCACCGCGTTCGAGCGAGAGGAACGCCCGATTGATGCCCCCACACGCTACGGCGCAACCAGCCGACAATATCAGCGATCCCCTCCCCCAAAGTATATATATATATAACAGGAAGAAGAGGGCACAACCGAATAAAAAAAAATATCTCAGCGGATGGGAGAAAATAAGAAACATGATGACATGCGTGAGAAATATTTGGATAGCACGAAAAAAAAAAAATTGAACGCCACGACACTTCACATAATTTGCGGGGAAATGTTAACGCGACAATAAACGCGGATGCGGTGTAATGAAAGGGTGGAGGGAGCTTGCGGAGAAGGCCACTCACATCTTTGGTCGCACGCGCAGAGACACACAGTTAGACTCCGAGCCGCTGTAATCAACCGCGGCGACGAACCCAAATGTCCACCCCGACAAACCCGCGGGATTTTGAGGTGAGCCACAACCCTTCGCATCTCCCCATACCCACTTATATCATTTCTATTTCTCTCCACCAGCAGAAGAACGACTTTCGTCGTCGTCGTCGTCGTCGTCGCCCTCCTCTTCGGCTTCATTATCAGACGCGGATGCAGACGAGGACGAAGCTGAAGACGAGCCCGAGGAAGAAGAATGTGAGGACACCTTTGACTCCATCCGTGGCGCGTGGCACGTGACACACTCCGGCACAGTCATTGGCAGCAGGATGTTACAGTTGGGGCAGAACCACAACACCACGTCCAGCCGGTGCGTCGGCGGTGTCCATTGTACCTCATGTGTCTCACTATGACTATAAAAGACGTGCTGCGTGTTAGGGTCGTAGAACTCGTGCCACTCCTCGCTTTTGTGGTCGAACTCGCAGTCACGAGTGTCGTGAAGGCCTCCGCAGTCAGCACAGCGGTACTTTTTCACCGGGCATTGCGCCGATGGATGCCCTCGCTGGGCGCACTTCCAACACCCCTTCTTTCTGTCCATCAATGGGAATTCCTCGGGGTTCCGTCGTAGCCGGGGGCAGGCAACCGTCCAGTGATTCTTTGTGCATATGTGGCACGCGAAGGTCGCCGGGACGGCGGGGGGGTTAACTTCCCTCCTCTGCTTCTTGCGACGCCGTCTACCGCCGCGCTTCCGTCGCCTTGCCGTCTGCTTCGGCAGTGAAGGGCTGCGCTCCCGCTTCGCCATTGCCAACCGCTGGCGTACAAACACACAGCAGGTTTCCGTCAGCTACAGGAAAAAAAAGAGAGAGATAGAGAGAGAAGTAGGTCTAATTACAGAGAAGCGCACATATACATATACATTGTCCACGCACTGCAACCATACGCGCTCCCATCGAAACTCGCTCAATTATCGCGTGTTCCTCAATCCCCACATTTTTAACTGGACCTGCCCATAACAGCAGCAGCAGCAGCAGCAGCAACAACAACAAACAGCAGTGTAGCCCACCCACCCACAGAAGGAAACAAACAGAACACGTACATTCCCCGTCCTGACAGTCATCGATCCTACTATCACGATGGTGCATAATCACGCCCTTGGGTGAGGATAGCTTCTCCACCTTCGATGAGTTCACGTGTAAGGCGCTGCTGCATTTGCGCTACGGCAGAAGAAGTCATGTATTCCTCAGGAGCTGTAGCACATGAGAGTCGCCACATTTTCTCGGCTTCCAAGTTGTTCCCACAGACGGGGGCCATGGCCTGCAGTCGAACCTCCTCCCCAGACCGCAGGGGGCAGGAGGGGACAAGGTAGATCCACTTTCCATCTCTGTCACGCATAAAGTCATAGCCATGATGTTTACTAAAATACGCCGCGATGCGCTCCGTGGAGGCCGGTCGGCTCGTGCGGCAAACAAGAAAGGAATTCGTCTCCTTCCCACCATGTGGAAACAGGTGGACAATGGGTATCATGCCAATAGACCTCGTAGACGCAATGACAAGGGGTGTGGAGTGCGACAGAGAGACACTTACGGCCCATCGAAGCTCCGCACGGTCTAATTTGCCTACAAGCGGTCCCCCATTGATGTAGTTGCGAATCATCTGCAGCAACACATCCGCCAGTCCTGTTGCCTCGGGGTCTAAGACCACATCATCCTCAAAGTAGGGCGCATTTTTGAGCGTTCGCACCTTTCCAAGAAGTTCCGCAAAGACCCATCGAGGATCCGTGAGGGGGCTACTTTTCGCGGCCACAAGATCCGAAACAATCATACCGAGTGAGGCAAAGAAGAAACGACACACATCGGTGTCGGTCCCTTCGCCGGAGTTCAGTTCATTGAACTCCCTTTCCAATTTCTCATTCCTCAAGTTGTTCTCAAACTCCTCCTCGTTACTGATGTCCTTAAACCCAATAACAAGCTCCTCCGGGATGGCAAGCAGTGGGGTCAGCCGGTCAACGTCCTGCGAGACAGTGAAAACGTGATCACGGTACGAAGTTGGCTGCCTGCGCACGCACAATGCGGGATGAATAAAAACACGCTGGTCATGGCACCACATCATCAAGCGATAGTATTCGTGCGCATCAGAAAACTGGGAAAGCTCCCGTGCATAGTGAAGGTACAGACGCCTACGATGCATTGCATGAATGATCAAGTTGTTGTTGCCCTCTTCATCCCTTTGTGTGGGCCGCATAAGATTCTCACTGTTTACACGGTTGCACCCACCAAGAGCACACAAACACTGAACAACGGGCGTAACAATGTCAGCCTCACCTGGCGGGCCCTCATCCTGTGTCTGCTTCTGGTGTGCTCTCGCCCACAGGATCAAGGGGGATATCATCAACCTTGACAGCGTGGAAAAATCTCCGCCAGGGTCTTAAAAGCACGAGAAAGGAGAAAGACGCGATTCAACACCCATTCACCACCCAAAACTCATGTCAAGGGAGAGATAGAGATAGAGGGAGGGACACGCAGCATTTGCCCTAGTGGAAAAATTCGCACTTCCACACGCTTCCCCATCCCTTTCCTCGCCCCGCCCCAGTGGAAGGTTATGCCGTTGTGTTCGTTTACTCCCCCTCCGCCTGGAGCAGCTTGATGAGAGAGCAACCAACAACAACAGCAAATATGTTTATATATATATATATACGATGTAACTCCTTCCACCTCAACGTTATTGTGCCTTCCATTTACCCTTTTCATCTTCGTTAAAAACAATATGCCGGTGAAAACAACTAGATGGGTGCTTCCATCTCCTCTGCCAGATTCCTCACGGCACGATGAGAGACATCCACTACGGTATCAAACGTGTTTTGAACGCGAATGCACCACACTTAGCAGCGGCTTCCACCCCTCCAGCTTCATACTTGCCCGCGCCTTGTCAAAGGCCATCTCCAGTTCCTCTAGTTCTATTTCAGTGAGGCAACGGCGACCATTGGCTTCCTCGGCGTCCCTCGACAGGCGTGCGTGCGCATAGAATGCCTTAATGGGAAAATGCTTTACCAAGAGCCTACAGGCAGGTGCCGTCTCTATGATGCCACGCCGGAAATCCTCGTCCATGACACGTAAACAGTCGTCCACAACCACGTTTTGTTTTTCCTTCAAGCGCCGCACAATGTCACCGAGCATGGCCTCTCGCACTTGTGTTTCCCACGAAGGATCGTTTTTATCAGCGGCGACGTTTCCCTGAATCGAGTCTTCGCGCACAACAACAAAAGAACGGTCACAACGTTCCACGTACTGGTTAACCCACGTCGTCTTCCCGCTACCAGGAATGCCAAGAAGAAGAAGAAGAGTTGGGAGTGAATTATCCATCCTCCCCTCGCCATCGTGGCCCTTGTGTTTTCGCTTGGAACTACCATCTCTGCTGGCTCCGTGCCCCCGTGTGCGCCTGGGATGGCTGCCGCCCCAAAGGCCAGGGAATAACCGACGCATGAAATACAGGGCGAGAATATTTAACAAAATACAAAGAAGCGTGACGACAACTGCCCTGATCCCCAGAGGGCCTACACGCCACGTCATTAAACTTCGCATTGTATTCTTGCCAGCCATCTACACCCCGATAGACTTCGCCACTTTTTTTT
>NW_021704714.1:9624-10411 GCF_003719485.1 Trypanosoma conorhini | reverse complement strand
AACGCGTTGCTGGACTCCTTCCAGTCCGTGCGCCTCGAGGCACAGCGGATGGTGTTTGTGTACAGCCCGACCTACATGATCGTGGCCTCGGCAAAGAGCTTGGTGATGCTGGTGGTGTTGCAGTACCACTTTGACTACGAGGGCGGGTGGAACCGCCTTGTGGTGTGCTCCGCGGCGAACGTGATGGGCGGGCTGCTGACCCCCGTCCTGGAGTACGCCGCGAGGTGGCTGCTGCCGCTGGACCACGAGTGTGGGGGGCTGGGGGTGGTCGTGGAGCCAGAGGAGCCGACTGACTCGGTGCTCATTGTGGAGGTGCTTGGTCACATTTCTAGACTGGAGCTGGAGGACCTTGGCACGGTGCTGATCCAGGGAAGCGCGTTCATCGTCTTCGGCGCCGTCCTTCTTCCTGCGCTGTTTGTGTTCTGCCTGACCGGCATGGCCTCCTTTCTCTGGCTGTTTGCCCCGCTCTGGGCGCTGTACGTGGCCGTGCGCCGCCTATACTATAGGTACACCTACTCGGCGATGTCCCCACGGCCTGGAAGACGCATGCGGCCGTGCCTAACCCCCGCCGCCGAATTCGCGAAGGCGGCGTTGCTGAAGGCCTTGACGCTTTTTCTGCTTCAGTGGACAGTGCAGAGCAGCTTCTTGTTTGGGTTAATCCTCCTGCAGGGCGGGGGGTATCACGAGGCCCTACGCCTCGAGATCCGACAACAGTTCTGGGGATGCTATAGTCCCCTGACGATGACGGGCTTTCAGTGGCTGTGCTTCGCGAGTCAGCTCTTTTTTT
>NW_021704714.1:4436-9599 GCF_003719485.1 Trypanosoma conorhini | reverse complement strand
TCCAGGGAAGCGCGTTCATCGTCTTCGGCGCCGTCCTTCTTCCTGCGCTGTTTGTGTTCTGCCTGACCGGCATGGCCTCCTTTCTCTGGCTGTTTGCCCCGCTCTGGGCGCTGTACGTGGCCGTGCGCCGCCTATACTATAGGTACACCTACTCGGCGATGTCCCCACGGCCTGGAAGACGCATGCGGCCGTGCCTAACCCCCGCCGCCGAATTCGCGAAGGCGGCGTTGCTGAAGGCCTTGACGCTTTTTCTGCTTCAGTGGACAGTGCAGAGCAGCTTCTTGTTTGGGTTAATCCTCCTGCAGGGCGGGGGGTATCACGAGGCCCTACGCCTCGAGATCCGACAACAGTTCTGGGGATGCTATAGTCCCCTGACGATGACGGGCTTTCAGTGGCTGTGCTTCGCGAGTCAGCTCTTTTTTTGAGTGAGCATTTTAATAAAGTAATGGGTTTTTCCGTGTGTATCTTACTCTGTGAAAGTTCTGTGTTATGAGGCGTCCATGTAGCCAGAGTGTAGGAAGTTGTTGTTTTTTTGTTGTTTTTTTTTTATGGGGCGGTGGACGGGGGGTAAATGGCGTTTGTTTGTCTTCTTAGCAGCTGGTGATCGTTGCCTGTTTGTCTTTGGTTCTTTTGTCTTTTCCAGTCTTTGGGAGGGCTCCTTGGCCGCAAGGCGTAGATGCTGCGTGCACGGCGTCCTTTACCGTTACTGCGACGGGGCGACCGGTGGCCCGTGCGTTTTTATGCCTCAACGCGAGGGCTCCGTCAGCTGCAGGGGCGTGAGCGTCTCATTTTAGGCACTCACGGCGCCGGTGTTGTGCAGCACGCCTCGGTGGCGCAGCCCTCCTCCGTCAACTTTCCGAACTCTGTCACGGTGGCTGCCCCTGCCGCGGATTTGTTCCGCACGAAGGTGCATGAGGGGACTGGGACGAGTGAGAGGGACCCGTACGTGCGTACGCTGCCGAACCAGCCGAGCCGAGAGCCGGAGTCTGCCGTCTCGCAGGCGCACAGCACTGCGGCGCCCACCGTGGATGAATGCAGCACACTTGACAGAAGGTGGGCGAGTATGCAGTACTGGTTCAGCGACCAGCACCCGCGGCTTATGATTTATTTGAGGCAACTGCAGGTCCCGGATGTGCCGCCCCTGTCTCCAGCGGCGGAGTCCTTGCTGTCGCGCTTTGAGGAGGTTGCGGTGCCAAAGTTAGCCTCGGACGAGGTGGATCGACAGAGACTCATAAAACTCTGGAACACCCTAACCGACGAGGCCAACGCGCTACGATTGCAATACCTTTGCGATCGGCCCACGTTTGAAGCTAAACTCTCACATATCTGTAGCGAGGCTTTACAGCAGATGCAAACCATGTCGTTCGGCGGAGTGGAAGCTGCCCTCGCAGTTGAGGCGCTACGACGCCAAACCACGCTGCGACGCAACGATTACATTCAAAAGCATCTGCTTGATGTCATGGGTAACGAGGCTTATTTTGGCTTTGGAGACGCCGTGTGGCAGGTCTTTTTCCACGCGGTGGAGTCGCACAAGGCGGACCTTTTTGGCGGCGGCACTCCCGAGACGCTGCGCTTTGCCTGGGAATCGCTGCTGCAGGAAGACGTTGTGCGGGTTCCCGACGTGACGGCCCCGGTTGCGCTCTTTTTAACGCTTGTGTGCATCGGCGAGGGCGGCAGGCTGGCGGCGGCGGGGGAGTGGAAGGAGTCCGCGGAAAGCCTGGCTGCGGGCATCCGCCCCTCCCATGCTGCAGAGCGGCGGCGCCCCCACCTGGAGCTGCTTAGCCCGGTGGTGAAGCGCCGCTTCGTTGCCAGGGCGGTGGAGGCGCTCCTGCAGCCGCCCATCTCGAGCGAGTTCTCCAAACTGCTGCGGGAGCGCGGGCTGCACGACCTCAGCCGTGACGTTTCCCTCTGTGAGGCGATGGAGAGCAACCAAACAAGCCTTGAGGATGACGTTGCGGAGGCGGCCGCGCGCTTTGAGAGCACGAGTGAGGTGAAAACCCTGCTTTCTTCTCTCACGGCGGGAACCGACGTCGCCGTGCGTGACACGGTCGCCAAGATCCTGGGCACCCCAGTGACCACAGCCATGGACTGGGATGCCGTGATGCAAAGCGTGGATTGGGCAAACAACTGGCGGCGGCTGGCGACGACACTTTTGTGTGACCAGACCGTGCTGCTGGCTATTAGCAAGCTGGTCCAAAACGCGATTGGCGCCAAGGGCGTGTCACGCCACTTGTTCTCCGAGGAGTACGTGAATCAGCTTCAAGGCATCATTGCGGCACGCGAGGAGCGAGAGCTGAACAAAAAACTCAAGCTCGATCGCATTGTGAGGGAGCTCTCCTCCTACCAGAAGGTGGACCAGGCGTGTGACATTCTCCGTCAGCTGGGTGTGGACATGACAGAACTAGACCAGGCGGTGTCATCGATTCGAAGCAAGGGACTTGTGCGGCGGCCGTCCCTGGACGAGAACGTGACTGCACGCGTGCTGGAGGCTGTCGCTAGCCGGCACCCAAACTGGGTGCGGGCGGGTGTGCTTGATCCGGCAGCCGTGCAGGACCCCATGGGTGCGCTAAGGTCCATGCTCTTCATTTTCATACGTCTCGCGTATGTTCCTCAGGCGGGTCTGGCCGCGATGGCGCAGCGATCGCGGCGTCGCATCGGCCCCATTGGACTGGAGCCCTTCCAGTTCAACGTCCCCACAGAAGTGGGCTTTGTCGAGCACTACAACAATTTGCAGCACAAGCGGTACGACTGGCAGGGCTGGTACCAGCGGATGGTCGACGTACACAACCGCAACGTCTCCCTGCGCTGCCGCATCCACGACCTCAAACGCCTGGACGGCAACGGTGCGCCCTTTGTGGACATGCAGACCGAGCGCCGTCTGCGGATCCTCGCGGAGGGTCGCGTGGGCATGGGGGTGCTGATGCTGGACTCCGACAAGTACGAGGATCAGAAGGATAACATGACATTTGGCTCGCTCAAGCTCTCGGAGCTTCTCTCGGACGCGCGGAAGGCGCAACTGGGCGAGGAGTACTGGCCCTCCGTCGAGCTAAAGGTGCGAAGGCCGAGTGGGCAAAGTAAGGCGCACTACTCCCTCATTGACTATGATCGCATTGAGAAGCGAAGCCGGGAACTCTACGAGAAGTACCGCGACGCGAAGAAGAAGAGCCTCTTTGTCACGCCAATGGACATGTGGCTGGAGGTGAAGGGGCTGCAGGTGCGCAAGTCCTCCGACGGCGCCGACGCCTATGGCTACACGGTGGACGCCTTACAGGATTCGCTGAGCGGCGACGACAGCAAGCAGCGGTAGGCATTCAATTTGAGGGAAAACGAAGGAACGACGGTAAAATGAGGAGAACGAAAGAAAGAAGGAAAAACAAAAATGAGGGACGATGACGCTGGAAGTTGGTGGTGTGAAAAGGAGTAGGCGCAGCCTCGCCATCACCCGTTCTGTTTCATGGCACCGGCCCAAACTTGGACCTCATTGTCGTGATTGCCGCAGTCCAGCACTATTTTCTCCTCTTCGTCTTCTTCTCCTGTTCGGTCCGCCCTGCAATCAGTTCTTTCTACTGGGCGGGGTAACGGCGAAGGGCGTAGACGAACGCAGGGACCTGCGGGTGCCTTCCGACGCGCGAAAATAGCGAGTAGATGGCGCAATGCGAACCCGTGCCCACTGGCACAGAGGCCGCGTTGCGGGCCTCCGCGGCTTTTATCGATCCCCCCCGCTTTGACGCTGCGCAGCCGACAGAGCGGCGGCGGCTGCCTCATGAGCTCCGGGAGCAGCAACTGGTGGGGCACCTGCTCCGCCTTAAGGAGCTGCAGGTGGAGCGAATGTCCCTGACGGAACGGAACGCACAGTGCCTGCTGGCGCAGATCCGCGCACGCATAACAGCCCAAAAGCACAAGGAGGCCGCCTCCCGCAGCCTCGCCTTACGGCGCAGGCTTCAAGACATCCTGCGCGCGCCAACCATCGCAGGCGGCGCGGAGGCGGCGCACCGCACACGGCCGCTGTCGTCTTCCGAGACCGTATCATCGGCTGACGTTGGTGCCCTGTGTGCTCTGACAGGCTGCTGCTCCGCTGGCTTTGAGGACCGGAACAGTCTGCTTGAGAAAGTTGTGGTGCGCATCGCTGGGGGCAACCCCTCCAACTCCGCCACCGCCTCCCTGCTTCAAACCTTGGCGTGTTGGCTTCAGTCCAATTACGTCGCTGTTTTCCCCGCGCGTTACCTTCCAACGGCCTACACAATTGCGGCATCGCAGCTGCAGTGCTCTGCGGACGACAAACTGCGAGAAGCTGCCTCACACGCCGCTCAGCAAGCGCAACATCGGCGAGAGGAGCGCAAGCGCGAGCAGGAGGCCAGGCGTACGCAGCTACTTAGAGCCAAAGAGCGTCTCGAACGGGCAGAGCAACACGCATTTTCTGTACGCAAACGCATCTTTCTTCTTCACGAATGGATCATGGGGAAACGACGCCTGCCGACTGGGCAACTCCTGAATCCTGTCATATGCGCTGAGGTCCTTCATCGCATACGGGCGGACCTGGCTGTGGGGGAGATGGACTTCCTCTTACAACTGACCGTTGACAATGGAAGTGCTCTAATCAGCACCACGGCACACAACTCACTCTTGTCGCATTCCTCCGCGCACCCCTGAGATGCGGCTGTGACACCCGCAGGTTACCCGCCCATACGCGCATGACGCGACAAAAATGCGACTTGCATTCACAATTGCAGCGGCACTGTGCCAATACAGCAAAATGCATGCATTACCACTTCTCTTCCGCCTCAGCTTCACTTCAAAACGAAGACCGAGAAAGAGTACAACAAAAACACAATGGTGCCCCCCTTACGGCTGTCGAGGCGAGCAATGCCTGCAAGGCCCTGCACCGACTTGGCGCATGCTGGGCGGAGGGTGCGCGGACGATGGCCGTATATCCCAAGCACAGTGCCCCCGTCGTGCCCGGCCCGCGCAATGGCTCCCTCCCAGTGCAGCGACGCGCTACGCGGTGCGGCGGGGCTCGGCACGAACGCCGCAGTGTCGCTGGCGATGGCGGACGGCGGCTTGTACGCACACTGACATGCCGCAGAAAGGAAGCTTGAGCTTTTTATGGTGCTCTTGTTTTGTTTTTTTTACGGTGGGTGGAGTGGTAGCTTGCTGTTTGAACGG
>NW_021704714.1:0-4411 GCF_003719485.1 Trypanosoma conorhini | reverse complement strand
GCAATGCCTGCAAGGCCCTGCACCGACTTGGCGCATGCTGGGCGGAGGGTGCGCGGACGATGGCCGTATATCCCAAGCACAGTGCCCCCGTCGTGCCCGGCCCGCGCAATGGCTCCCTCCCAGTGCAGCGACGCGCTACGCGGTGCGGTGGTGCTCGGCACGAACGCCGCAGTGTCGCTGGCGATGGCGGACGGCAGCTTGTACGCACACTGACATGCCGCAGAAAGGAAGCTTGAGCTTTTTATGGTGCTCTTGTTTGTTTTTGTTTTTTTACGGTGGGGTGGAGTGGTAGCTTGCTGTTTGAACGGCCCGTGGTGACCAGTTTTTATTGTACTGTTTTACTTTTCTGTGGTTGATTCATTTCTTGCTTCGTTTTTTTTATTGTTTTGCTTATGAGCTGATTGACCCCCTCGCCCTCTTCCTTTGAAGGGCACCTGAAGTTGTGCGCGCGTCGCCGTGTTTTTCACGTGTGCTGCTCGCCCAGCCGCGCCGGGAGGCACGCATTGGGCGATGCTGCCCCACACGGAGGTTGCGTGAAGTTGCCGCGTTGTCGTAGTGCCTATTTGTCTTGATACGGGTGTTGAATCGTTGTCGTGTCCGCGTTTATTTATACATTTCCGCTTAGATGAGATTTGCGTGTTGTTGTGTCAGTGTGTGGGCTGTTTTTTTTTCTGCTGCGCGTTTGCGTTGCGCACTTGGCATGTTTTCCCTTGCTTTCTTCTTTGCTTGGCGTCGTGGCGCCTGCAGCCTTGACGAAGTCTTCTCGTTGCTTTGTTTTCGGTGCTGGCGCTGTGTCTTGCCGCGTGCCCGTTTGCTGCTGAAGAATTTTGTCGTGTGATGACGTCTGTGGCTCACAAGGCTGGCGACGACGGGGGGGGAGGCGTGCGGTGGTACGAGTTCCGCCTGGCCGCGACGTCGCCCCGCCCCTCGCAGAGCGCGCTTGAGCGGGCGCTGTCGTCGCTGTCTGGGGTGTCTGTGCTCGGCGTCAGCGTCCGGGAGGAGGACGCGGCGATTGTCGTGAAGACACCGTGGACCAGTGAGCCGCTCGGGCGGCGGTTCCACGACGCCATCGTCGCCCTCGGCTACGACGTTATCGCGGATGCCCCGGTGGAGAGCCGGTTTATTATTGAAGGCATGACATGTGCGTCGTGTGCCGCGCGGATTGAGTCCCACGTGCGGAGTCTGCACGGTGTGGAGAAGGCGTCGGTAAACTTTTCGGCGATGACGGCCCTCATTGTGCACAATCCACAGCTGGTGTCAGCCAGGGACCTAAGGGACGAGATTGTCGGCATGGGGTACCAAGTTAAACTGCGGCGGACACCAGGAAGCACGCGACGGCCACCAGCAGGGTCGTTGAGCCCTGTTGAGGGGAAGCTGACTATAGTTGGGCTGTCGTCGGCGGAGTCCGCAGCGCGCGTTCAGGCGTGCGTCCGGCGCTTAAGTGGGGTGAGGGACTGCCTCGTCGACTTCTCGACGGGGGTCTGCAAGGTGGCGCTGGAGCGGGAGGGTCTTCTTCTGTCTGTCGGGGAGACGATTGCCTCCATGGGGTACGCAGTCTCCGTGTCGCAGCTTGAGGGCGCCCCAGATGCGGTGTTTGTTGACGATATGAGGGAGGCCTTGGAGCGGACAGGAGAAATTGCGGAGCAGAAGGAACGGTTTGTGGGTGCCGCGGTGCTGGCAACGCCGCTGGCCCTAATTATGCTTCTCATGGCGACAACAAATGTCATGGCTGGCTCGAGGAGGATGATTTTTTTAGATTTTGTGCAGCTGGCTATCTCGACACCGATTGTGTTTCACTACGGCTCCGTGTTTTTTGTCCACGCATGGCAAAGCCTGAGGCACGGAGTTTTTACGATGGACACGCTGGTGGCCATTGGGTCTGGTTGCTCCTACGCCTACTCCCTGGGGGCGTGTATTATGATGCTTCTAACGCAGCATCACCTGGCCACGTACTTTGATGCCGCGGGTATGCTGATTGCGTTCATGCTGCTGGGCCGCTTTCTGGAGGCGCGGGCGAAGCGCAGCACGAGCGATGCACTCATTGAGCTAATGAACCTCGTGCCACCCGTCTCCATCGTCGTGACCGCGCAAGGTGACGTGACCGTGCCGTCCTCGCTGGTGGAAAAGGGAATGCGACTCCGCGTGCTGGCTGGGGACCGGATCCCGGTTGACGGCACCGTCGTGGAGGGAATCTCCGACGTGGATGAGCAGATGGTGACGGGTGAGGCGGTCCCCAAGGCGGTGCGGCCAGGCAGTGCCGTGATTGGCGGGACAACAAACATGACGGCAATGCTGCTGGTGGACGCGAACAAAATAGGGGAGGAAACCATGCTGTCTCAGATCCTGCGCTGTGTGCAAGAGGCACAGAACAGCAAACCCGAAATTCAGCGCATTGCCGACAGATTAGCCACGTACTTTGTACCTTTTGTTATCAGCTTCTCAGTGAGCGTCTTTTTCGTTTGGCTCTTTCTTGGTGTCTTTAAGCTTTACCCACCAGCGTGGCGCGGGGGTGGCGAGACCGTCGTAATGTTTGCGTTTGAATTTTTTATTGCTTCCGTGGTGGCGGCCTGCCCCTGCGCCCTGGGACTTGCGACGCCGACCGCCATCATGGTGTGTACCGGCGTCGGGGCGAAGACGGGCCTCTTGGTGAAGTCCGGGAAAACGCTGGAGGCCGTGCATCACTCCCGCTGCATCGTCTTCGACAAGACCGGCACCATCACCAACGGGCGGTTGGAGGTCGTCTTTAAGAGATGCTGGGGCGGCGACGCCGATGCGGTGGTCAAGCTGGTGGGGTTTGTGGAGCAGCTCTCGAACCACCCCGTGGCGAAGGCCGTGGCGGGCGGGATTCTTGCGGCGCCCGGCCCGGCGGAGGCGTACGACGTGGTGTATTCTAAAACCCACAGCGGCCTCGGCGCCGAGGCCGTCGTCCGCCGCAAGAATCCCGCCGGCGCCGAGGTGCGGGTGCACGTCGGCAACCTTGCGCTGATGCGCGAGGCGAAGATTGAGGTCCCCCTGGAGGTTGAATGGACGGTGCGGCAGCAGAACAGCCTGGCGAGGACCACCATCGTCGGGGCCGTCGATGGCGTGGCGCGGCTCGTGGTTGCGCTCGCGGACCAGCCGAAGCGGGAGGCGGCCGGGGTGCTACACTTTCTGCAGCAAGAGGGCGCCCAGGTGCTTTTGGTCACGGGCGACAACAAGAGCGTGGCGGCGCATGTGGCGAACGCCGTTGGCATTCCGCCTGAAAACGTCTACGCCGAGAGGCTTCCCACGGCAAAGGCAGACATTGTACGGCAAATGCAGTCCGAGGGTCACTGCGTCATCTTCGTTGGTGACGGAATCAACGATAGCCCGGCACTGGCGCAGGCCGATGTGGGGATTGCGCTCGGTGCCGGAACTCAAATCGCCATTGAAGCCGCCGATGTGGTACTCGTAAGCAACAGCCTCGTTGACATCCTGAACCTGCGGGCTCTTTCCATCACCACCGTCCGACGCATATACGGCAATTTTTTCTGGGCATTTGGCTACAACTTTTGCATACTTCCCTTTGCAAGTGGAATGCTATACCCACTCATCCATGTACGTCTGCCGCCCATACTGGCCAGTGCGGCGATGGTGTGTTCCAGCCTCGCCGTTCTCCTGTCTAGCTTGTCCATTAGGTGTTTTAAACCCTACAAAGCAGATCAGTTTATTGAGCAAGCGTAGCCAACCCAGATGCAGAGAAATAAAACCCCCCAAAAAAAAAGTGCGATAATTACTTATACAAATATCCGTATGTGGCTACGCACACCTCCAATAGTAAACTTTATATTACACAGTCGCTAATAGTACTTGTATAAAATTTTCAGGATGTTGCACAAAAGGTGCTTGTCATTTCTTACTGCTTTATGCTCTATGTGTATCACAGTCGTCGACCGGGCCATTACCACTTCTCTTCCGCCTCAGCTTCACTTCAAAACGAAGACCGAGAAAGAGTACAACAAAAACACAATGGTGCCCCCCTTACGGCTGTCGAGGCGAGCAATGCCTGCAAGGCCCTGCACCGACTTGGCGCATGCTGGGCGGAGGGTGCGCGGATGATGGCCGTATATCCCAAGCACAGTGCCCCCGTCGTGCCCGGCCCGCGCAATGGCTCCCTCCCAGTGCAGCGACGCGCTACGCGGTGCGGTGGTGCTCGGCACTAACGCCGCAGTGTCGCTGGCGATGGCGGACGGCAGCTTGTACGCACACTGACATGCCGCAGAAAGGAAGCTTGAGCTTTTTATGGTGCTCTTGTTTTGTTTTTGTTTTTTTACGGTGGGGTGGAGTGGTAGCTTGCTGTTTGAACGGCCCGTGGTGACCAGTTTTTATTGTACTGTTTTACTTTTCTGTGGTTGATTCATTTCTTGCTTCGTTTTTTTATTGTTTTGCCTAT
>NW_021704712.1:0-10517 GCF_003719485.1 Trypanosoma conorhini | reverse complement strand
GCCGCAGTGTCGCTGGCGATGGCGACGGCAGCTTGTACGCACACTGACATGCCGCAGAAAGGTAAGCTTGAGCTTTTTATGGTGCTCTTGTTTGTTTGTTTTTTTTTACGGTGGGGTGGAGTGGTAGCTTGCTGTTTGAACGGCCCGTGGTGACCAGTTTTTATTGTACTGTTTTACTTTTATGTGGTTGATTGCTTCCTTGCTTCGTTTTTTTTATTGTTTTGCTTATGAGCTGATTGACCCCTCGCCCGCTTCCTTTGAAGGGCACCTGAAGTTGTGCGCGCGTCGCCGTGTTTTTCACGTGTGCTGCTCGCCCAGCCGCGCCGGGAGGCACGCATTGGGCGATACTGCTCCACACTGAGGTTGCGTGAAGTTGCCGCGTTGTTTCTGCTGCATGTTTTTTTTGTTATTCTTGTTTTCGGTATTTGTTTTCCTGCTTTCCGTTGTCGTGCCCCCGGTGCGGTCGCCTTCTTCGGTTTTTTTTTTTGTCGTGGCTGTGACTGTATCGGGTCTCTCTTTTTTTTTTTTTGTCTTCCCCTCTCCCCTTGTAGGAGTTTTTTCGTTGAGGTCGTGTGTGCGTGAGTGTGGGCCCTGCCAAGTTAGCGAGCGCCGTTGACTGTGAAGCGATGACGAAGTACGAACTGAAGCTGCAGTACTTTGACGAGTGGATGATGCGGTGGCGGAAGTTCCAGACGGATTCCGATTGGGAGATTGAGACGAACCGCCAGTGGTGGCGGCGGTGCAACATGGCCCTCTCCGGGGCGTTGCTGGGGGCGCTGGTGCTCTACACCGCGGGGACGGCCACGCTGAAGCGGCAGTACGGCCTCCCCCACTTCTTCGACGTTGGCGTGGATGCGCAGGTGAAGCAGACGGTGCTGCAGACGTTGACCTCGCGCTGGCGGTACACGCCGCAGGGCTACGGCCGCTTGATTTTCACCGGGGTGCCCACCTACCTGCTCTTCGTTTCACTCGAGCACCACCAGGAGAAGCGGCGCATGCAGCGGTACGTTGAGCAGAACACGGTGTTTGGGGAACAAATGCGTCGCTTTCTCAACACCGGCAAGATTGAGGAATACCTTGCGGTGAACATTAAGGGAACGCTTCCGCCCTCGCAGCAAAGCATTTACGCCTATTAGGAAATCAGGCGAGGCCTGTAGCGACTGTAGGTGGTATGAACAACATGGTGAGCTGGTGGTGAAAACAAACAAAAACGAAATACTAAAAAAAAAGGAAAAAAAAAAGGAAGTAAAAGGGAAAAACAATTCTCGTCTTGTTTTTGTTTTGTTAGCGTTTGTCGAGGTGGGAATGCCTACCAGCTATTGCAGCCGTGTTTGGATTCACAACGACCGCAGGCGTGGGACGCAGGAATTACTCTGACGCAGTTTTTACTCACCTTCTGCCTTTTTTCTGCGGATGCTGTGGTTTGTGTGTCCGTTGCCGTGGCGCGGGCTCGTAGGGGCTGCGTCGGTAGGGTGGGCGCTTGGGGCTGCGCGCGCGGACGTGGCTCTGACGTGTAAGTGGATGGCGGCGTCAGTGGGACGGATAGAAGTAACTGTTTAGGAGTATTGTGGGAGTGTCGTCGCCCGCTGAATGTTTTCTTCGTAGGAATTTTGCCCAGACTCGTCTTTTTTTTTGTTTGTTTGTTTGTTTGTTTTTTCTTGTCGTTGTTCCGTTTTTGCCGCTTGCCCCCGCGGGTGGTGCTGGTGGGTGGTGCCGACCTCTCGCCTGTGCTCTGCCCGTTGCCGCCAAGTACGGCGAGGCTTTTTTCTTCTTCTTCTTCGTTTGTTTCCTTCTCGGTGTCCCGCCGGGGCGGCGAAGGTGGCAGCGTGAGGGGTCCCGGAGTGTGCGCCGCTGCGGCTTGGGCGAAATCCAACAGGGCCACAAGGCGCGAGACGGGCACCGCCGCACTACACCCTCTCCTCACACACACACACACTCGCTCTCTCGCTCGCTCAGACGCGACGCCATCAGGCAGGCAGCACCGAGGCCTGGAGGACGCACGTACTTCGTGACTACACTGCGAGGCGGCGAGGCGGCTTGATACGTCCATTAAAGAGAATCGGAAGAAGCGAGCGAAGGGAAACGAAAAGAACAGGTGGAATTAGATTCACAAGGACCCCCAACTGAGGATGCGGCCAACGGTGGATGCCGTGAGGCCGGTCGTGGACCCCGCCGCCGCCGGGACGCGGGCGAAGGGGACGGACGTCAGCGGCAGCGTCGACGCTGTGGAGCATGGGCGTCCGGCCACGGCGCGGCGTGAGGGCGCAACAAAGCGCGGAGCCTTCCGTGCCCCAGTGCACCCTGCCTACGCAGTCATGGAGCAAGCGGAGGTGAGAAGCGTGGACGACTCTGCGGAGCAGCTTGAGGGGCATAGTATTCAAGTCCAGGTTCGAACGCGCGAAAACGGTCGACGCTCGCCTCTTGTAGCACCCCTCACTCCTCCAATGCACAGTATCTCTGCAGTTTTCTCTAACCCATACGGCAGCGGAATGAATAGCCCTATTATTGCTAGCTCTCCTAGCGTTGCAGTGGCACCTGGAACGCCCACGATGCCGCCAATGCCAAATGCAAACACGTTTCTGCAGGATCTTTTACCCTCCAATGTGGTGCATCGTGCGCTCTACGGCAAATGCCGCTTCATTGAATTCCCTACGCTTGCACGCTTTGATTCCGTGCCACCGCCGCCTCTAGGAGCGAGTTTTCCTCTCTTTGTCGGCCAAGTGCGGTTTGAGACTACACCGGCAGAGCTGATTTGGCTTGTCCGGCGCACATCTGGCGCGACTGCGCTCGCACTGGAAGGTCGAGGGAGTGGCTGTTTTATTATGCACCTGCGGAGTGAATCCGAGCGCGTGTTGGTGCGTCAACTCCACAAGCGCATTCTCTTTGACATTGGTGGGGCCTGGTTTGCCCGCTCCCCCGAGGAGGTCGATAACCTCTGCGAGTACGTGACACTCACGGGCCCGTATCTCTCCAAGCGAGCGAAGCTGCCGCGCGAATCCATGGTGGTGGAGGACATCAAGGTGGGCCCCACAGAGCTGGGCCCCTGCCACCTCGGCGAGCGCGCACGGGGGCTCTCGGCGCACTCGCGGGGCAGTAGTGGCAGTGGCAGTGCCTGGGAGCCGTCTACCACCCTGTGGGGCGTGAACACGCCCGCACCGTTCCTCTGCACGCCGCCGTCATCGCCGGTAACGCCACCGCCGTGAAACGCCGTCCGTAAGCGCGCAAACAGAGGAGATGTATCCAACACGTGTGCCCCGCCAGTCTCGCAGTGAGTGCGTGTCAGGGCAGATCGTAGAAAAGTTCGGTGGGCCCGAAATAGGTAGAGGGGTTAAATGAGTGAGTGGGACTGGGGGACTTCCGTAACGAAAGACAGCGAAAGGAAAGATAATAAGACGCCGAGGATGCGTACTACCTCCCCCTTGAATTTGAAAAAAGGAAAGAAAAAAAAGGGGAGGGGGAAATACTTTGCATACAGAAATGAATGGCGGAAAATAAAGAAAGATTTAAAAAGAAGACTCTGGAAGAATCGAGACGGAGCGACCCCCTCTGTAAGAGAGCCATGAGTGTCTCTCTTACTTTCCTGTTTGTTTTTTTTTCTTTTTGTTTTCGTCTTTTGAGCTGTGAAGTTACATTCTTCTTGGCAAGTCGCTGGAATAACGTATATGGCAACCTGCCGAGAAGGAGCGGTAGTGGTTACACGTATTTGTTTTTCGTCTTGTTGTTCTTGTTGTTGTTTTCTTTTGTTTTCTGTTTTCACTTTTTTCTTCTTTTTTTTAGCTGCTTATTTCTGTTTTTAATGCCTGGCGGACGATGGGCTTGCCCCTGAAAGACCACAATACAGGCGACTTCGGTCTCCAATGTGCCCCCCCGCTGCCTGTATTTGTGTGTCTGTGTGTGTGTGTCTCTTGGGCTGAGGGCAGCTGGTCGTCTATCTACATGTTATTACACACACACATACATACATACATGTATATATGTGTTTGTATTTATAAATATAAATGTATGTCTGTGTGCGTGTATTGCATTCTGCCTTCCTCCCTCACTGTCCACCGCCCGTTAAGCCCTTTCCCTCCCTCCCGGGGCGTTGGGTTGTTGCTCTTTGCTCCCCCCCTCCATGCGTGGAAGCTTCCGCCCATACGAATTTGTGCTGCTTTCCCGTTTGCTTGGGCAAGTAAAGGGGTGTGGGCGCACGCGCGTGGGTCTGTTTGTGTTCTTCTCCATGTTCCGCGATCGACGAGGGAGGCTTGGCTTAATGCATGCAGCAGGTAAACAAACACGGAGAGGCAGAGGGAGCGAGCGATAATGAGAAAGAGCGAGGGGGCGGGGTGTAAAAGTGGAGGGAGAGAGAGCGTAGGAGGAGGAATATAGGTTAACTTCCTGGTTGCTTGCTTGCTTGTGTCTCCTTAGCAAAGGCAACCGCAAGCCGACTTACTTTCCTCTCTCTCTCCCGCAATAAGTAGTTATACATTCATATGGTTATGTAAGCCCCCGCGTGCTGTGTGGGTATGTGGCAAATGCGTGCATACAACACTGTACGCGGGAGGGGGGGCGGGGAGGGCCGACAACGCGGGGTGGGCGGGCGCGAAGGGTGTGCTGCGCCACACCCGTGGGGGGGGGGGGTAGTGAAGATGTGGTTTGTCGACGCCTTTTCTTATTAATTTTTCCTTTCCCCTTTCTTTTTTCTTCGGGGCTTCTCTCAGCTACAGCAGAGCCGGCGGCCGTGTGATGCCACGGAGGTAAAGGGCGGAGGACGCACAACCGCAACCGCATACACGTACCCATCGACACTCGAAAAAAAGTAAAGTACCGCTGCACCCCGAGGAGAAGAGGAAGGAAATATATGCAATGACGATGACGCTGGTGCACCGGGGCTCGTCCGCCTGCCATGCAGAGGCGTTGCGGCTTCTTGTCACGGCGGTCTTTCCGAGTGCATCCATCGCCTTTGCGACCGCGCACTCGTCGCAGACGCCCGTGGGAGGGGCGATGACGGAGGACGCGCTCTTCGCTCGACTGCATAATAGGCTTCGGCAGTTTGAACCAGCCCCACACGTCGCGAAAGGGCATTATGACGAGCAAAAATTGCTGCTGAATGGGTTTCCGGTGCCAGCACACAGTGCCTATCTACAGGCAAGGCATGGTCCCGCCTCCGCACCGTGTTCCCCTGCGCTCGCAGAGGTGTGGCGCCGACTGTACCGCAGGTGGCCTCCACAGCTCATTGCGGGCCGTCAGCTGTGGCGCTGCGACTCGGAAGGCGACTCCTCGCCGGGGATGCCGTGCTGGACGCCCCACGCCGTGGTTTACGTCGGCGGCTTTGAGGCTCCCGACCTCCGCCAGGTCGTGGCGCCGCAGGTCTTCGCGCAGGTGCCGCCCTTTTCCCGCGACACGGAGGTAGATCAAACGGTGGGGGGCGAAACGTTTGACTATCAGCGGCAGCGGGTCCCGAAGTTTGCCGCAAGGGTCGTAGATAGCGCTTTTTTGCTGCGGGAAAAGGGCTGCGCCATACACGACCCTGACCTGCTGGAGATTGCGCTGCCGGTGACGTTCACCTGCCGCAGGACCCCCACAAGAGTCACCCGCAGCGCCACACGGCGTGTCCGCACGTTTATTTCCTTTGCTGGAGCTGAACCGAATCTGCGTGCGCTGCAGTTGGCGGTGGATCCGATGCAGCGAAGGGCGCTGCGTCCCGCCTTTGGGTACTCGATGGCGGCGTTGAAGTTCGCTCTTCCTCCACCGCTGGTGGGCGCCACGCGCCTTCTTCGAGCGTGGAATGCGTCCTGGTCGTCCACCCCGCTCAGTGCCGCATTTTGGCTCTCCGCAGTGGGGCACGCGGTGGAGCGACGCTTGCCTGGCGACGCCGCGCTGCGGCACCTGCTTCTCGACGCCACTGACTGTGGACTGGCGGAGGCGTCAAAGTCGCTTGCCTGCCTCACCGCCTCGCTTGTTGACAGCAGCCCCCAGGAGTGCTGGAGCAATTTCTTTTTGCCGGTGGAGCAGTTCGAGGCGGAGCGCGGCGTGCGGGAACTGATGGACACCGTCCACCTCCTGCCGGTCGCCCAACTGCAATAATTACGACGCGCATGTGCGTGTGTGTTTCTCGCTCCTCCTGCTGACAGTGGCGCCCAGTTGAAGGAATATAAATGTATATGTACGCGGTCATCTCTGGCAGTGATTAAACTCCCTTCCTTCCATCCCTCTCTCCTTTGTTTTGCGCTTGCTCTCTCTCTCTCTCTCTCTGGACAACGACCGCGGCACCAGCAACTAGGAAGAAAACGCAAGCTTGTCTGCGGGCAATTGATTCTGCAAAGAGCAAACACGAAGAAGGTGGAGTAAGGCGCAAAATATGTTGTTTCAGGTTGTGAGTAACATCACGGAGAAGCAGGAGCTTTTCATTGAGGATGAGATGCGGGTGGGTGAGGTGCGTGTGCTGATCGGGCAGATGATTGGCGCCGATGAGGAGACGATCCGTCTCACGTTTCAGGGCCATGTGCTGGAGGACGACACGGCCACGTGGGCGTTGATACTGCAGCTCTATCCGCTCGCCGAGGATGCCCCCCGCAAGCTCTTTGTGCATGTCTCGGAGAGGCTGCGGACGAGCTCGGCGAGCATGACGGCGATGCGGGCGGCGTTAGTGTCTGCCTCCGGCCACGAAAATGAGAAGGACGCACGCGTCCAGGCGAAGATGATGGAGCCCGTCATCGACCTCATGGTGCGGGACCCCTCCACGCTGGAGCTGATGCTCGCCACCAACCCCGGCATGAAGGAGATGCTCGACAAGCACCCCGAGCTGCGGCGCCACCTCTGCGACCCAGAGACGCTGAAGACGCTGATGATGGCGCAGATTGACCCCGACCAGCGGCGCTCGCTGAGTCGCGGCATGGGACTGCAGCTCGCGCAGCTGAGCGCCCTCCCTGGTGGCGAGCAACTTTTTGAACGCATGACGTCGGAATACGTGAATGACATGTCCGAGCTTATGGAGACCCGCGGCCCTAATGCCTCCGACCGCGTCGATGAGGCACAGGCGCGCCCCGACCCAAACAAAGAGGCAAACAGTGAGGCCCTGCCAAATCCCTGGGAACAGCAACCACCCAACGCGGGGAACGCCTTAGGAGCAAACCCAATGGGTCCAAATGTGAGTTATATGCCGAATTTATTTGCTGGCGGCGGGGCTGCTGGGGGCGCGACACCCTTTGCCGGATTGTCTGGTAGTATTCCATCACGGTTGGGCAGCAGTAATCCCTATGCTTCGGCCCCGTTTATTCCTCTGTGGATGACGGCCCCGTCGAACGTAGGAGGGCAGGCACAACCCACTTTTCACACACAAGCGGGAGACGCGTACGGGAGTGCGGCGGAGTGGGCGCCACAATTGGCAGTATTAAAGGAAATGGGGTTCGATAATGAAGCACTTTGTTTAGAGGCCTTGCGTGCGTCTAACGGAGACATAGATGGGGCTGTTAACTATATCGCCGATAAGCATGCGTGAAGCTCAGCCTTTCTGCAGCCCTTCCTCAAAAGCCATTGAACTCCATCCCCTCCAGATAAGCAATAAAAAAAAAAAGAATTATTGGGCTTAGTTTATTGTAGACTAGGCGAGGTGGATGTTCCACTCAATATTGCCGCGGTCGGGTGTATTGCCCGTATGAGCCGTCGTTTCTTGAGTGCACTGTGTTTCATTTTTTGTTACTACCTTGTTAATTGCCGACTTCGTCCGTATGTGTGTGTGCGTTGTAGTTGTTGTTTCTTTTCCCTTTACTGCGGCGGCGGTTGTTTGCCTTTGCGGGTTTAACTCTGATGATGATGATTATGATGTTTGTGTGATAATCCTGCTTCAAGAGCTGGATGTCACTGCCGCGTTATGCAAGCAGCCCTGTGTGCAGGGTCGGTGTTGCTCTACGTATGCATCTGCCCGTGTCTGCCTGTATGTGTGTGTGTGTGTGTGGCGGGTCCTCTCTTTTTCGCCGTGACTCCTCCTCCCCCCCCCCTTGCGCCTCGCAGCATTCTGCCGGGACGCCGAAGCATTTCCCGCCAGTGACGCGTGGGGCACGAGGTCGACCGCAGTTGTAGAAGGCTGCAACTGGCCACTGAGAGAGAGAGAGAGCGAGAGCGACAGACAGTCAGAGATCGAAGCGCAAATTTTGTTTTCTCCGTGTGCGTGTTTTTTTTTTTTGCTTTTGTTTTTCCCTCTCCCTCTGCCTCTCTGTGTATTTGCACCGGAAGCAGGTGGCGGTACGTCTCTGGTCTGAGCAGCATGCGCTTCGTCGCCGCCTTTGCCGCGGGGTTGCTAGGCGCCATGCTGCGCCGTCCCGCGGACGACGCGTGCCCCGCAGAGTGCTACCGCAGCATCGAGAACGCGCTTCAGTTTCGCAACAAGAAACGGGAGGGCGTCGTGTTTTCGCAGCGCTACGAGCCGTACCAGCTCGGCGAGGTGATTCCCATCACACACGACACCGCCCTCTTCCGCTTCCTGCTGCACGCGGACGAGGAGTTCAACCTGAAGCCGTGCTCGACGCTGCAGGCCTGCTACAAGTACGGGGTTCAGCCGATGGAGCAGTGCCACCGCTTCTACACCCCGGTGACGGCCAACCACACGAAAGGCTACTTTGACATCATTGTGAAGCGCAAGCAGGGAGGCCTCATGACAAACCACCTGTTTGGCATGCACGTTGGCGACAAACTGCTCTTTCGCTCCGTGACCTTCAAGGTGCAGTACCGACCGAATAAGTGGGACCACGTGGGCATGATCGCAGGCGGCACTGGCTTTACCCCGATGCTGCAGATTATTCGCCATGGCCTGATGGAGACCTGGAAGGAAGGCGTTGTGGATCACACAAAGCTGTCGTTTTTGTTTTGCAACCGCACCGAGAAGCACATATTACTAAAGGGTCTTTTTGACGATTTGGCGGCACGCTACCCCAAACGGTTTAAGGTGTACTACACAGTAGACCAGCCCGTGGACCCGGACAACTGGCATCACTTTGTCGGCTACGTAACAAAGGAAATGGTCCAGCAAACGATGCCGGCCCCGGAGGAGCAGAAGAAGATCATCATGCTTTGCGGCCCAGACAAGCTGCTGAATCATGTGGCAGGCACACCCATGGGGACAATGAGCGCCATGTCAAGCGGGGTAAACATTCAACCACTTGCGCCAGACCTCAACAACTTGGTTGTGCTCGGTGGTGTCTTGGGTGAACTCGGTTACAAGGACAGTGACGTCTATCGTTTCTAAGCCGCAAGGAAAGGCGGCAACGGCAGCGGCACAAGCGTCGTATATAATATTGGGCTGGTAGAGAAAATGAGCTGGTATTGTCGTGCCGACGCGGTGGATGGTGATGAAGCTGGTGAGGCGGTTGTGTGAAGCGGCGATGGTGTGGCGAATTGCCCTAGACGCAACTTTTCTCCCGGCGGCTCTGTGGACTTTGTGCAGCTGCGGTGCCTCTCTACTTTGCCTCTGTGTGCCTGTGTGCGTGTTCCTTTGGAGGTTTTCTTTTTCTTTCTTTTTTCTTTGTTGTTGTTGTTGTTTTTCCTCTTTTTCTGTCCCTCGCGTCGCGGCGCGCAGACGCAGGCTGAGGGAGGCGACGGGCCGGCAGGAGTGGGCACGGGGAAGGCAGCGCGAGGGAGGAGGCGGCGTCGTTCACCGGGCCACGAGGAGGAAGAGGAGCAGTTGGGTAGAGCACACGCGCAAATGCTGCGCCTGACGCGTTGCAGCCTCACCGGCCGCGCGATGATCTCGCGTGGGAGTCCGGAGTGGTCGCACCGCCTGGATCTTAAGCGGGGGAAAAAGAAGACGCTGCTGCACAAGCTCGGCACCAGCAAACCCAACAACGCCCTGCAGTACGCGCAGATGACGCTGCACGACCTAACAGAGTGGTGCCTGGCGTACTCGCCGTGGCCGCTCACGTTTGGGCTGGCCTGCTGCGCCGTGGAGATGATGCACGCGTACGCGGCGCGGTACGACTTGGATCGCTTTGGCATCGTCCCGCGTCCCACGCCCCGCCAGGCGGAGATCATCATCGTCTCCGGCACCGTGACAAACAAGATGGCGCCCCTGCTGCGCAACATTTACGTGCAAATGGTGAACCCAAAGTGGGTGATCTCCATGGGGAGCTGCGCCAACGGCGGTGGCTACTACCACTTTTCGTACGCCGTGCTGCGTGGGTGCGAGCGGGCCATCCCGGTGGACTTCTGGATCCCCGGCTGCCCGCCGTCGGCGGAGAGTCTCGTCTTTTGCCTACACACGCTGCAGAAGAAGATTCGCTGGCACGAGATACAAAAGTACTCCGTCCGCGGCTGAGGCAGCGGGAGGGGGAAGAGGGGAAGGAGGCGGCGCGGAAAACTTCATCCTCTCCCCGTGAAACCAACAAACAAGCAAAAACAAAGAAGGATAAACAGAAGTTTATTCGGAATTACCGCACACACACACACACACACACGCTGGCAGATGACAAGGGAAAACAAAGAGCTGTAAGGCCGAACGAAAACGAAACAAAAATGTCTGGGAGGACGAAGGAAAATTAAGATAC
>NW_021704711.1:0-10542 GCF_003719485.1 Trypanosoma conorhini | reverse complement strand
GTGTGTGTGGGCGACTTTTGTGACCCGGGTCCCTCGCTTCTCTCCACGCAAATGCCGCTGTTGGGGTCGGTGGGGAACGCGCGGAGGACGTCGAGCCGTGCGCAGTGTGAACTGAGCGGCGGCGCTGTGGAGGCGACGCCGGGCACCGCGTGGTGGCCGGCTGCTGCCGCCGCCGCGGAGGGCGCCGTGCAGGTCTGTAAGACGGCCAGCGGCTCCGACGCCACGAGTGGCAGCCTCCCCACGAGCAGCAGTCTGCTGGACCTGCTGGCGACGGTGCGGCGGGCGCTGTCTGCCGCCGACTCTCTGGCGGCGCTCTCCCGCGTCTCCTCCCGCGGCAGTGAGGAGTTTCGGTGGGATGCCACGTTGCCCACGTCCAACAGCGGGGGCGAGTGCGTGAGCGCGAGTGCGGCGTACCTGCAGACCATTCTTGCGGCCGTAGCGACGCTGGCAGAGTCGCAGCACATTGACTTGGAGAATGCCGTGCGCTGCCGCATCCGCTCCCTCGCGTTGCAGGAGCATTCCTTGCTGGGCTTCCCTGCCGCTGCCCACGGCTGCGCCCCGGCGGACGGCGTCGACGCGGCTGCGGGCCACGACATGGGGCACGAGAAGCACGCGCGTCCGGGAGTCGTGGAGGAGGGGCAGCAGCCCGCGCTGGACGCTCAGGAAACTGACCGAGAGCCCTTCCGCGTGCTCTCTGCGGAGGCGTTGGCGGCAGACATGGCGCCGCGGAGTCGCGTGGCGGATGGTGGCGCCGAGAGTCATTCCTGCAGCGACATGGACCTGTTCTCGGCGGCGGCGGCCATGGCGGCCGTGCTTGGGGTGGACGTGGCGGGTGGACCTGAGGACGTGCAGTGCGCTGCGCCCGTGGAGGCGGCGGCATCCAACGCGCCCGCGCCACCACCGCCGTGTGTGGCCGCAGTGGCGCACGGGCAGGCGCCGCGGCGCGCCCCTGCCGAGGGCCAGGCGCACCACCGGCCAGCGGAGCAGCACCCACGGCCGATGCCAGCCACGGCAACGGCGACGGCGGGGGACGTGGACGCTGGCGCACCGCCAATTCAGTGCACTGCGGCGGCGTGTGCGTCGCAGCCCTCGCCGCCGGAGGCGCGTGACGGCAACGTGGCGGAGGCGGAGCGAGTCCCAACACGTCGGTCCGAGTTCAGTCCGCCAACAAGGCCCCCGCAGGCAGCGACAAGCCGGTGTGCGTCGCATGCCGTGGGTATATCTTCTAACCAGCTCGCCGCAGTCGTTGCTGGAGAAGGGGGGGACGAGTGCGTTGCCACCTTCTCTGTCGCAGATGGGAGGAGCTCGGGCTCGGCGGGGGCGGCGGGCGCTCCATTGGCGCGAGAATTAGCCACAGCAGCGGGAGCCGACGGAGGCGGCGTCGCGCCGATCCCAACAGCGGCCGACAGGCTCGCAGCTTCAGCTGCCCTGCTTGGTCTGGCGGCACACAACACGGCGGCGCGGCGGCAAGTGGCGGACTCCGCGGGCGGCCCCCTCGTTCCGCTGCCGTCACCGCAGCCACCGAGGCCCCACTCCGCGCCGCCGCTTCTGCGCGGGGCGCTGCACCCCATTTTGTTCCCCACCGCCGGCCGGACCGCGTCGCCGCAGCTGCGGCTGGAAAACGACATGGGCGCCTCCTCGCTGCCGGAGAACGTCGCGGCGGCGCCCGGCGCGTGTGGCCTCCGTCCGAGTGCAGAGTTATCAGCAGGGGCGCCGCGCGGGTCCCGGCCCTGCCTCCCCCGCCGCGAGGCGACGTCGTCGTCGTGGACGCCCCCCGTGAGCGTCAGCGGCGACGCCGCCGAGGAGCAGCGCGCCCGGCGGCAGGAGGAGGACGCGGCGGCCTGCTCGCAGACAGACAACAGAGCCGCAGTGGGGCTTCCCGTGGGTGGCGGTGGCCTGCTGCCGCTGACCTCGTCAACCCCCCCGCTGGCGCCGGAGGGAACCCTCCGGCAGGAGCAGCAGCAACAGTGCGAGGTTTCTGCGATGTCTGCGGTGACCGTCAGCGTGTCGCCGTTTTTGCCCTGCGACGAATTCACCCCGTCCTCCCGCTGGAGCGACGAGGTCTCCGCCGCCCCAATGACGACGCCGACGCCGACGCCGACGCCGACGCCGCCGGCGGCCAATGCCACCCTGTCCGTGCTGCGTGCGACCGTGCCGTCGACGCTGCCGGCGGCGGCGGAGCAGATGGACGAGGGCGCGAAGCCGGAGGTGGCGGTGCCGCGAGGCACCGCAGCAGCGGCACCGCCCGTGGAAGACGACTGCCCGCGCGCCACCTCACAGGAGGCGGACACGGTGGGCAGTTGGACGGCAATGACGCCCACGCCGTCCGTGCCGCCGCAGGGCGGTTCTCGGGCGACAACGAACATTGCCACCGTCGCGAGCGAATCAGGCCGGAGCTCAACCAGCGTTGCCGCCACGCCTGATGAAAACGCAGGCAACACGCAGTCACTGCCCCCGCCGGAGGCACGCGGCAGCGCACCGCCTCACCAAGCCCTGTTGCGGGGGGACGGTGAGCGGCGTGCAAGCCCCGGTGGGAGGAGGTTTCCGTATGGTCTGCTGCTGCTGCAGCAGTTGCTCCAGGAGCAATGAGAAGCATTGGAGAGGGCGAAGAGGTTACGCAGCTAAAACTGCACAAAGCAAAAAGGAAAAAAAAATGAACAAAGAGGGCGTGGAGCGGAGGGGCGGGCATATGCATCTGTACCTGTATCTTTTTTTCCCCCTCCCCCTCCCCCCACTTTTCATCTCTCTGTGTTTCTATGCTTCTGTGGGCGTGGGTGCAACGGAAAGCAACGCCTCTACGAGTTGAATTGCAACACTGCGGCGGTAGTGGGGGTGGGTGGGGCTGCAAATAATAATAGTAATATAGAGAGCGGGCGAAGCCGCGAAGCATGTGCGCCGTACGAGAGCTACAGCAACAAATCAAACGCCCTGTGCGGGGCCTGTTGTCCCCGCTGATGATTTTTTTCCCTCCGGGACTTCTTCCTTTACCACGCATCTGCGTCCTTTAGGTGGCCGATGGGTGTGTCGAAGCCACACTTCCCTCCGCGTCAGGCTCCGACGACTCAGATGCTCTTTTTGTTTTGGGGCTTCCCCTTGCATTTTCCTTTCGCCTCTTCGTGGGCTCTCGAGTGAGTTGCTGCCGAGCGTTTTGTTGAGACGTTTCACTCCCTCTCTATCTCTCTCTTTTTTTTTTCCTCCATGCCTCTGTGTCTGGCTTTTGCAGGGGGGAGAAGTGCGTGCGTGTGTGTTTTTTTTGTTTGGCCCTCTTGTGCTTCTTCTCTTTGCACGAGCCGTGGCGAGGCGACGCCCGTCTGCTCTCTCCTCCTCCTCCTCCTCCTCCTCCGGCGGCTGCGGGCAGAAGCATCCCCTGCATTTCTCTCAACAATCCCCCTTTTTTCTTCACTGACTTTTTCTTCTCGCGTGTGTGTGTGTGTGGCGTGGTGCGTAGGGGCGAGGAAAGGCACCGCGACTCCGGCAGCCGCCATGCCATTCCGGGACGCCGCCGCCGCACTGCACCTGCCGGTGGAGCGCACGGAGGTCCTCTACGCCGTTGCCACCGGCGATGTGCGGCTGTGGGAGCGGCGAATTATCCGGTGCGCACGCGATCGCGTAGCCGCGGCGGCGTCCGCCACCGCCTCGAGTGACACCGTCGACAGTCGCGGCGCCTGCACGAGCAGGGACGTGGAAACCCCCTCCGCCGCAGACCACAGCCAACCACAGCAGCAGCAGCAGCAGCAACCGCATCAAACGGGGACTGCTGAGCGTGGGGGGATGTTTAGTTTCTTCTGGTCCGGTTCGCCTGCCGCCGCACCCACGGCATCGGCATCGGCGACGGCGACGAGCGAAGCAGACGACAGGGCAGACTTTTCGCAGTACACGGGGCCAAATTTTTATACTCTCATGGAGCTGGTGCGGGGGGCCATGCGCGTGACGACGGAGGCGGGCCAAACCGACGCTTCCGTCCCCGCCCCCACCATCGCCCCAGGGCGGATGTGCTGGAGCGGGGACCTCTTGACCGCGCTGTCAAGTCTAGTCATGTTTCACGGCAGCGTGCCGGCCGTGGGTCGATTTCTGGGCGTGCTCCTCGGCAGCTACGTCATGGCCGTCGTGTCTCACCGCTGCCGTCGCGACGGCGCCGCCGCACGGGCGCCGCCCACCGAGCGGCCGAACGCCAACGAAGCGGGAGGCGACGCGGGAGAGGCAGACATGCGGATATTTCAGAGCGAGGCCTTTGCCGCTCTCATTGCGCGCCTGGCGCAGATATACTTCCCTCTCTGGCGCAGTCTCAGCGGGGCGGGGGAGGAGGCGGCGCGGCGTGCCGAAACGGGGGCGTCAGCCATGCCGCCGCAGCTCCTGCTGCACACCCGCTGTGTGCCGCTGCCGCCGTCCCACCGCCACCCCCTCACGATCTGGCGGGGCACGGGCGGCGGTGGCGATGGCGACAATTCACCGGCTGCCGAGCCGCGGGGGCTCCGGTCGCGGATCATTTCATCAATGTTTAACCGACGAAGCACCCACCGTGCTTGTGCGGGGCTGCGCTTATGCGGCGACGCAACGCGGGCTGGCAGGTTGGGCGCGGCCCGCACCACGGAGCCGCATGCAGCGGCAAAGAATAAAAGGAAGGAAGCGACGGCGGAGGACGACACGGACGTCGATGAAGAAGAGGGGGAGAACGCGGCGGAGGTCCCGGTAACACTGGAACACGTGCGGGAGATTGTTGTGTGCGTTGCTCTGGCGGAGCTTGGCAGACTCGTGCTCTTCTCGGACGTCGCCGAGGCGCCTGGGGGCGGCGACCCGCGGGACTCCCACAGTCTCCAGCGAGGGCAGGGGACGACGCCGGCAGAGCCAGCGGAGGATGCGTCAGACGCGTCGTGGGCGGCGTATTTGGCGTGCGTACGGCGCGGCGCGGGCGCCAGCACGGCCGAGCGGATGCGCGACGTTGCCGCCATCCTGCGGGCTGCGGGGGATGCCTGGCGGCGGCAGCTCTCGACGGGGGCGGCGGCATCCACGCCAGAAGAGCAGGCGCCAGGGCGCGGCACCCACCACCCCCGCGTCAACAGCAACCACTGCTGGGTGACGGTCGCGGTGTGTCGCGTGTTGAAGTGCGTCTCGCAGACGCCCTGGGGCGTTTGCCTCACCTCCGCCCTCGCACCCACGCGGCACGGAGGGCTTCAGCGGCCCCGGGCTGCGTATCAAGAAAAGGACTTTTACTACATGAACATCCTCCTGACGTGTCTATGCGTTGCGGGCGAGCAGCTTCCCCCGTCCCTCGCCCAGTTCGCTCTGCGGCTCATGGAGTTCAACCTCTCCGATGTGCTGCTGCTGGGCAGAAGCGTTGGCGCGGAGACCCCGCGGCAGCAGCAACCACTGCCGCCGCCGCAACAAACGACGGGCGGCCGCTGCACCACCGAGAGGGCACAAGCCGGCGGTCGCGGTGACGCAACGGACCCTGCTGTGGAGCGAGACGGGTTGGCTGCGGGCCGTGCGCGGAATGCGGAGGCGCGGCGGCGCCACTTTGCAGCGGCGGCACTTTGTACGACAACGTTGAAGTCCCTGCGTGACTCTTATGCACGCGGGAGTGTGGCTCCGAGGGACACGCATGTCCGATGGCTATCGGCGCTGCTGCGACAACAAGTGCTGCTTTGGGAGCGATCCTTGCGTCGTGCGGTGCTGCTTGGCCCTCACGTTCGCAGCAGCGCGACGAGCCCGCTGGACGAGAGAACATACTTGGCGCAGCGAGACGCCTTCATTGCGGTGGACCCACGCGAGCAGCCGGAGGCGGTGTGCAGCCTGGTCTGGTGGCGTACGCGGATGCTGCTTGAGTGCCTTTGCGCCCTGCGTGACATGTTTGCTGCAGGGGTCGCGTGTGGGCTGCTGCAGGACACGACCGCCTTCGTTGCCGCGATGCGGGAGCTCGGCCGGGTGCTGCAGATGGTCTGCTGGATTGACCTCGACGCCGCGCGGGCCACGCCGCCCGGGGCGCGTCACTCAGAGACCCCCGCAGCCGCGGCCGAGGTTTTCCCCTTCCCCGTCCTCGCAGCAACCGAGCGACGCTTCTTTGTTGGCGCGATGCTCGTGTTCGGCATGGGCGCCGCCGCGGATGCGCTCTTGTCCTTCCACGCGTGGGTTGACCGCCGTGAGGCGGCGGCTGGCGACACGGAGAGCGGCGACGCCAGCGGCGGCCAGGAAAAGTGTGCCGCGGCCTCGTCTGACGGCGGCGCGGCAAACGCGCGACGATTGTGGGTGGATGACTTTTCGCTGAGTCTTCTGTTGCCGTCCGTCGTCCGGGTGCTGCAGTCGCTCGCGTTCTGCGTCCCGGCGGAGTCGATGCTGCCGGCGATACTTCGACTGAGCCACGCTGTTGAGTTTACAAGCATTTCACATGTGGCGTGGGCCGGCGATCAGGCGCCGCGGGATAATTTCTCCACGTGCGGGGACGGCCGTCAAGACGCAACGGGCGCGGCTGCAGGGACAACCGCCGCCTCTTCTGCGTGCACGGCGACGCCCTTCGCGGCGTGCCTCCGCGTCGCTGGGGAGGTCATGGCGCTGGCAAGCAGCGTCCAGCGGGTGCTGCTGTCACGCGGCCTCCGCGTCCTCGCCCCCGCGCCGGCCCACGACGAGGCGCTGGCGCGATGGATGATGGCGCCGTTCGCGAATAACCCACTGCCGCAACCGGGCGACGCCGCCCCCCGCTGCCAGGTCCTGCTGCACATTGCGGAAGGCTTCGTGCTGCGCGTGCCGTGGGCCGGGTGGGCGGCGGCGCCCGCCTGCGTTGGAGCCCCACAGAGTCATGCGGTCGCCTCGCCCGCGCCGCCGCCCCTCTTCGCGGCAGCGTACGTGATAGCGACGGCCGCTGCGCTGCTTCGCCTTGCATCTTTTGCCGAGACGCGGCCCTGGGGACCGCAGCGGCTTCGCGGCGCAGTGCCGCTAGAGCGGGTACGTGGCGTGCTCTTTGGCGCGGTGGCTTGTGTGTTTCGCGGCGTGGAGGATGCGGCGTTTCGACGCGCCTGCATGCGTGAGGAACTGCGCCTCCGCCAACGACAGGGCCCGCGGCCGCAGGACGCCGGGAAAGGCGACGGCGTACTCTCGGCGCTTTACTACGCGTGGGACGGCGTGGTGGCGTCGCTGTCGCTTCGCACGCCACACGAGAGCGATGCGGCGCGGGCGCGGAGGGAGGATTGGGCGGCGATTGACGCCTACGTTGACCGCCAGCACGGCCTGCTCTGCGACGACGCCGTGGGCATCGCCACCGCCCTCTACGCGGTGGCGCGGTGCCCCTCCGCCACGGCCACGACAGGCGGCGCGTCCACGCTGCACGCCTCCCTGCAGCGGCTCGCCCAGCACTCGCTGGAGTCCCTCCTGCCCGACGCCGACGTGCCCGCGGCGTTTCGTCTCGCGCCTCTCGCGACTTGCCGCGCGAGTGTCGTGGCAGTGCCTCCAGCCTCGGACTGGACGCCGACCGGGCTTGCAGAGTTCCCTGGCGCCACCTCCGCGCTGCTGCGACAGCTGGTCGTGTCCCTGCTGCCAACGGGGCAGCAGCGCGATGCCACGGGGCCCCGTGGCTGGGAGGGGCCGTCCATCGAAGGGCTGCTGCTCCGGCAGGCCTCTGCACTCGTGCGCGTCATGGCGGTCGTTGCCGCCTTAACGGAGCGCACGACAAACGGGGAAGGCACGGCGGCGGAGGCGGCACCGAAGTTTGTGCTACATCCCGCGGCCCTGTCCTTCCGGCAGTGGCGCAAGTTGTGCTTTGCCCTGCATGCCATGCGCCGGGCGGAGGGCGGTGACGTCGCCCTCGCCTCACCCACCGCGGCATGCCGCTTCCAGCATCCGCAGAGCTGCACGGAGAATGCGCAGGAGGTGGCGCCTGGTGTGCAGCTCCTGCAGCGGGGGCAGGAGAGCGGCGAGGGGGCGGCGCATCGCTGCCTCGCGTGCTGCCCAAGCGTGGAGTGTGAAGAATACCTCAGGTCCTACGTGGAGGCGGGCCTGGCGCTAGTGAACCGCTCGCGCATGGACGTCCTGATTTGCCGCGCCACCACGGCGGAGGAGCGTCGTGGGTTGTTTGCGGTGGCGTTGGTGCTGCGACGCGCCGTCGCCGTATTTTTTGCGGCGAGTGAGCCCCCCGGGACCGACGCCAATGCCAACGAGCGAAGTGGCACGAGGCCCCGCTGCGGTGAGCCCTGCGAGGCGCATGCTGCACGCAGGCGGCACCCACCGCTGCCACGACGGCAGTCACGCCGGGAAGCAGAGCGGGCTGTACTGCTGCGCATCGCCGCCTTCGCATTTGGCGTCCGTCCGCTGCGGTGTGCGGAGGAGTTACTGGACTGAGGGCGCCTGCCAGGAACAGGGCAAATGAGCCTCTCCTCAACCCTGTTCCTCGCCAGTGGGCACGCTGAGTTCTTTTTTTTAAATTTCAGATGTTTTCCCTTCTTGCCGCCCCTTCCATTTTACTTTATTTCTCGTATGTGATGCGCATATATATGTATGTATGTATATCTCTGGGGGGGGGGGGGAGTGCCGCAGCTCACCAGGAGGGACAGAGCTGGCGGAAGCATGAGACGCGTCCTCGCTGCGTGCCGCAGGTTCGTCTGCCTGCTGGTGCCGGCCGCCCCGGCCGCTGCGAGGTGGCGGGGCCTGGCGTGAGTGTGGGCCCAAGCGGAACTCCGCAGGGGCGCGCGCGAGGAAGGGTCTGTATGCGTGCTCGTTCAAGCCACAAGGGGCCGGGCTTGCGAGGCACGAGCAGGGGATTTTTGCCAGCTGCGTGTGTGTTTTTCTTATTTACTCTCTCTTTTTTTTTTTTTCGTCTCTGCCCCGTGCGCGGAGTTTGTTTGCGGGCCGCAGGTGCCCACCCCCCACCTCCGCACACCGTACGGGAGGGGGGGGAACGTGTTGCTCGGCGCGAGAGACTCGGCCTCGGGTGGGTTCATTTCGCCCTCCCACACACGCACGCAGGGCGTTTTTGTGGGTCGCGTCGCACGGCCGCGTGACGGCGGCGTCCATGGCGCGCAGCGACAACGCCGCGGCGTGGGATATTTTGTGCGCCCTCGCCCTCGACGACGCGCCCGCTGACGCGCAACCCGCCCGGGGCAGTCAGCGGCGCCGCCCCAGCCCGCCACGTGCGGCGGGGTCCCGCGGGAACGGCTCGGGCGGTGCCTCTCCTCGACGCGGGACGGACGCCGCCGGCCTGCTGCTGGAGGCGGAGGCGCTGCTGCTGCGGCCGCGCCAGCGTCACCCGCCCGCCGCGGCGGAAGCGCAGGGCTCTCAGTGGCAGCCGCAAGCCGCGCCTCCCGCAACCGTGGCAGCGGTGCGAGGCACAGGCCCCCCCTCCTGCGCCGCCTCGCAGGAAAGTCGCTCAGGCAGGGCCGTGGCGGACGGGCACGCGGAAGACGCCGGGCGCGTAGGGGGCCGCGCGAGGGAAGCGGCGCCGCGGGCGGTATTTACGGCGCCGGTGGCTGCGACGACAACGGTCTACCGCGACACCGCGGCTGGACACGAGGCTGCGGTCGCCCCCGCCGCTTTGCATCCGCCGCCGCGGAGCGTGACGCACGACGCGGAGCGTGACGCACTGCTCGCCTTGAAGGAGGCACGTCGTTTGCGGCGCACACAACCCACGCCGCAGGCAGGGCACCGTGACGCCACCGCCGCGCCGCATGCCGTGCGGTGTTCGCTGCAGCAGCGACTGGACCTTCTCCGCTCCGCCCACCGCGACACCGCCGCGGCGTTGGCAGGGGCATCACGGCTGCTGCTGCAGGAACGCAAATGGATCAACGTGCGGTGCACAATCCTCTACGAGCGACTGCAGCTGCTTGCACAGCACCGCACAACGGTGGTGCGCCAGCTGCGGTCCGCCCACGGCGACGCCGTGACGGCACTTCTCACTGACCACCGCCGTGACGCCTAGAAGAAAAAAAAACCAAAAAATTGCCGTATATATACATATATATGTATGACGCTATCGATGCTCTTTCTACTCCTTTCTCCCGAAATCCCCACCACATTCACTGCTTGTCTACACAACCACGAAAACCATGCTCGGCACGGTCGCCGTGGTTACTGGGTCACATATTACATTCACCGCCGGTACACTCCTCACATTGGCACCCCCGCGCACTGCGTCCTCTTCCCGCTCTGCCTCCATCTCTTTCCCTCGCGCCCGTCCCCCCCCCCCCGCGGCAGTCGTGATACTTTTCTTTGCAAGCCAGCAGCTCACAAGCCAGCATGCCCGTCGCATTCCCCACCGCCGCGTCGCTGACCCTGTACAAGGACTTCCACAAGGATGTGAATGATATGCTGACGAAGAGCTACAGCGAGTCGGAGAAGTGGAAGGTGGAGAGCAAATTCAAGGGCCCAAAGGACACGCTCTTCGTGAACCCCACGGCGACGTCTGACGGCAAGTTCAGCGTGGACGTGGAGTACGCCCCCAGCCAGTGCGGCGCCGCGGTGAAGGCGACGCTGCAGCCCTATGTCCGCAGTGCGGGGCTGACGGTGTCGTACCGCTACCGCGGCCACAAGGTGGAGGCGGTGGTGAGGAAGTGCTGCGACTAC
>NW_021704710.1:0-10564 GCF_003719485.1 Trypanosoma conorhini | reverse complement strand
TGCGGGTGCGCGTCGGGGTGCACACCGGGCTGTGCGACATCCGGCGCGACGAGGTGACGAAGGGGTACGACTACTACGGCGACACGGCGAACGTGGCGGCGCGCACGGAGGCCGTGGGGAACGGCGGGCAGGTGCTGCTGACGCGTGCGGCGTACATGGCGCTGGGCACGACCGAGCGGGAGCAGTTGGAGGTGACGGCGCTGGGCGCGGTGGCGCTGCGCGGGGTGCCGAGGCCGGTGGAGATGTACCAGCTGGACGCCGTCCCCGGGCGCACCTTCGCCGCGCTGCGGCTGGACCGCGAGGTGGCGGATCTTGAGGTGGATGGCGAGGATACGCCAAGCAGCGGCGAAGAGACCTCCGCGTCCACTGCTCAAAATGGCCCCGCGCAAGCCATTTTGTCCGTGATGGATGTGATGTTTGGTATTTTTGCGACCCCGCGGCGGCTGAAGGTGCTGCGTCCTATCTGCGAGCGTTGGAGGGTCGACGCGCCGCGTGGGGCCGAAGCCGCACGTGAGGAGGAGGCCTGCCGCGTGGCGATGGAACGGCTGGCAGAAAAAATGGGGCGCGTGATGCAGAAACGTGCCAGTAAAACTTCAGTTGAAGGCGAATCGCGTAAAACAACTGTGCCGCTCTTGTCCTTCTCCCACAGCCTCCATGGACTTCAATTACTAAACTCAGCTTTCGAGGGAAGCGGGCGGCACGGCCGGCGCCACTCACGCGTCACCCTCAGCCGAGCGTCATCAGCCGCAGCACAGACAGTTTCCTGGGAAAGGGAGGAACCAGATAACACCATCCACGCACCTCGCCCCGCGTAACTGCGGGCCGCCCCGACTGTGGGGCCGCGGGCGGCGACGGCCCGGGTGTCTCCCGTCCTTTAATCGAGTTATTTTTCGCGCGGGCTCATCATGCGCCGCTCCCTCTTTATGTGTTTGTTTATCGCAGAGTGATGCGAGGGTCGCGCGCCCAGGCGAGGCCACATGAACCAGAGGACGAATTCTTTTTTATATACAGTTGATCCCGCGCGCGCCGTCTGCCCTGTTCCGCTTCGACGGCGCCCACCACGAGGCGGGCCCGGCGGTCGTGGGGCGCCGCCCCGCCCGTTCCCGACACGCGCGCTCACAACAAACCGCCCGGGCGCGCCAATTGTTTCTTTTTGTGCTTTCTTTTTTTTTTGCGTTGCAAACAAAGTTCGTGGGGGTTCGAACTTCGGGCCCCATGCGCCGGGGTGTTTTCATTGTTTCTCCTTTTTCCCCTCCCGGGGGCGGCGGGGCGTGGGCGGTGGGCCCCACCGTGGGGGCGTGCGTTCGCGCGCGTGCTTGTTACTGTCGTCGCGCCCGCTGCTTTCCGTAGGCAACAGCGAAGGTTATTCAGATGCAGGGGCGGCTGCGTTTCGCCGGCAGGGCGCCGCCGACGCTCTCCCGCTTCGCGCGGCGGGCGGAAGGAGACGGCGACGAACCCGCGCCGGCAGGTGGAGAGGAAGTCCCCCGCCCAGACCGCCGATGGCGCTGCGGCGGGGAGCGCGCGGCCTCGCCTTCGCCGGCCCGGCGCGCGCTCGCGGGCGCACGCCACAGCAGGTCTCCCGTGGCGGGGCGGAGGGCGAGCGCCGATGGCGCCCGCGTCCTTCGGAGCCCCCCGCCGCCGAGGGTGAGGGGCCGGGCGGTCAGTTCCCGCGGGGCGTCTCCGAGCGGCGCACGGGCGCGGACCGCGGGAAGGAAAAGGGGCACATCGAACCAACGAGGAGGATGTGCAAGGAGTGTTTGTCCCGCCTGCCGGCGCGTGCCTCGCACCCCGGCCCCTCGATCGAGGAGCTGGCGCAGACGGTCTTTTGTGCGGGAGCACGCGGCAAGGCAACCGCGCGCGAAGTAGCTAATAACAGCAAGAAAACTATCGTGTGTGCCGCATAAAAGTGCGAAGAAAAGAGGGAAGCGCGAAGAGGGAAATAAAGGGAGGGAGGCCACGGCGTTTTCGCAAGACAACGGCGAGGTTGGAAGAGCGGCAGTTCCCTTTTCCGCCCCCTGCCCTCGCTGCCTGCGGCGTTCTTGAACTGGGTACCACCGAAAAGAACAACAAACAACAGTGGGGGGTCGTTGACACAAGCCACAGCAAAAAAAAAAGGAGGCGGTTAATACGCTTCCCCTTTCCCGCCATCATCGACAGATGCTCGCTGGCGCGCGTGTGGTTTTGCCAGCCGCCAAGTGGGCATGCCACAGCCACCCCGCAACAGGGGAAAGGGAAGGAAGTGAAGAGTCTACCGAAGCTTTCCTTCTTTTCTCGCTCGCGCCTTCGTCTATACATCAATGCTAGTGGAAAGGTCGTACTCGATAGTCGGCACAACGGACGAAATAAATTTAAGAAAAAGAAAAATGCCATATGAGTGGGGAAAACAAAAGTATCCTTTTCTGAATCGCGGGTCTGGCCCGCTTCATAACGCGTTTTCATGTGCTGAATCAAACGCTTCATCGTCTCGGCATGACGGCAAGGGTGAATGCTGATGCATGCCGTCTTTAGGAAGGGATGAGGGTCAATAGAAACAGTTTTTTCTCTGTTTGCCGCATATACGTCCTGCATCATCTCCTCCTTGCTAAGCAGCGTGGCGTGATCCTCGGCGTAGCCAATAAGAAAGATGCGTGGGGTTTGGTAGTATTGATCATACACCATATACACATCGTACAAGCGACACTTACGCTCCCCGGCGTCCTCTGCATGATCCTCATCCTCGTCATCCTCTTCGTCCCAGTTGACCGTTTTCTCAGGGGCCATGACGACAGGCTTGCCGGGATGGCGCTCAGCGTGCGTGGTCACCCAGCCGTCTTCGCCTTCCAAGTCGTTCTCTTCGAGTTGGTGGACATCCGGGGCTCGCTGATAGCACGGCGCCCCACGGTACACCAGGTACTTTTTCTTTGGTGGAAGAAAGGGCTGAATGCTTTCTTCTCCCTCGGCCCACGCCCACACAGGCATCTTCTGCACCAACTCATCCCCCGCCTCCACAAACTCCAGGGGAGTCAACGTCCCAGTGACCTGAAAATTCGAAACCTTCTTTACCCCATGCAGATGATTGTATAGTTTCTTGAAGTTTTCGTACAAACTCCGCTTGTTCATTTTCGAACGGCAGCCTCGTCCCTGCTGTGAGCACAGACTCCCGCCAAAAAAAAAACCCAAGAAAAGGAGGCAACGAGAGCGGAAAAAAAAGGAGGGTGAGAAAGACACAGCCGCAAGAGAATGGAAAAAACGCATCATTGCACAAGGTCAAGAAAAATAATAATAAAGAAACTCAAAATGCAAGCGGGGTCTCTCGCACGCACACAAACGCAGCCAGTGAAACGGGTGCGGGCACCCAAAACACACAAACACAAGCAAATAAATTAAGTCCCACCCCGTGAAGTGAAGCCTAAGCGTGGGGGGCGTCCAGCGAGCAGTGGGGACGCGCAGCAACACGTGGGACGACCAGCACACACACTCCATCTCTCTCTCTGTTCCCACACAGCCCAATCCAGGAAGAGACAGAAAGAAAGAGAGGTCGCCCACTGAAAGCGATGAAAACAAAACAAACAATAAGAAAAAAACAGCTACGGTGCTGTACCCATGCGGCCAAGCAGGACGGCAGCGGCTCGTCGGGCGCAAAAGAAAAGAAAACCGACGGGCCTGCATGAGTGGAGTTGTGTATAGTTATGAGCACATTATGTGTGTGTGTGCCGCGTGGGGTGCGGCGAGGGCGAGAGAGTCCGTGCAGGGGGAAACGCAGAAAGAAATAGAGGAAGAAGGACGATCTGTGTGCATGCACGGCCCTCTCCCTCCCTCAGTCCCTCACGCAGCCACCATCGCAGCGGCAGCCGCACACGCAAGCAGAAGAAGCAGCGCAAGGGGGGAGGCGGAGTGCGAGGCCGCGGTGCTGCTGCCGTCACTGTCGCCGGGCGCCGCCTTCGTTGCGTTCTTTTTGGTTGTGGTAGTCGCCGCTTGAGCAGCCGCCCCCGCCGCCGGCTGAGTGGCTTCTCCTCCTCTCTCACCACTCTTTTCCGTCTCCTGCTTGGGTGTGGTGACGGCGGGATGCTGCTGTTCTCGCTGCCCAGCCTCGTTTGCCCCCACGGAACTCTCCGGCTGCGTCTGCGCTGCGGTGCTGCCGCTGCCACCGTCAGTCGTCGTCGCTGCGTGACTGGCCTCAGTGGCGGTGCCCTTTGCTGTTGGCAGCGGCTCCTTGTCGCTGCTCGTCGGTGTGCCAGCGGCAGCTACACCTTGCTGTTGGGCTCCTGGGGCCGCCGCGGCAACAGGCCCTGCAGAATCCTCGGCAATCGCCTCAGCCTTCTTTCCAGCCTGTTCGCCTGAAGTGCCACCGCCGCCCGAAGGGGCAGTGAGTTGAGGTGCATCCACTGCCCTTCCATCCGGTGTATTACTTGTGACAGTTGGGGCCGGCACAGCTTCTTTGTGCTCAGCTTTCTCGGTACCGCCGCCATTGCCATCACTGACCGGACTCTCCTCGACACCGTTTTCCTTCGAAAGAGCCTTCTCCAATGCCGTCTCCTGAACTGTTTCCACTGGCCCTTCAGTTGACGCTGGCGACTTTGGTGGTGTCGACGCTGCCTCTGGTTGCCCTGCCGTCGGTGCCGATGACACTACGGCATCGGACCCTGGAGTGCCGTTGCCACCCCTTGCATTGGCTTCATGCGCCTGACTGCTGGCAGCGCCACCGGGAGTTTGAGAGGCGGTCAGTAGAGCTGCTTCCGGTTCACCGCCAGCTGACGTACTGTTTGTGACATCCGCTGGGCCAACGGGTTCTCTGCCGTCGAAATTAATGCCGACGCCCAAATCATTTTTAGAATCCCCAGCCTGTGACTGTGGGAGCTCTGTTGTCGGGCCTGTCGCTGGAGATACTTCTTGTGGTGCGCCTGGCCCCTTCAGACCTCCCATTTCCCCCGAATCTGCAGGCTTTTTCTCTGTTGCATCTTCGGCGCTTTCCTCTGAGGCTCGCGGGCCTTTTCTTTCGACGCCGGCCTCTACCTTGCTGCCTGGAGGTAGTGCCGAAGGACTACTGCTCTTCTCTCCCTTGCCACCCGCCTCGCCTGTGGCAGCTGCAGTGCCCGACTGCGCAGAGGACAACTTGGCGGCTTGCGGCGTGTTCCCTTTCAGGCGATCCTGTAAGTCTTTCATTTCACCGCAATACTTATTCACCTCTTCATCAGCTTTATTCAACTCCTTTTTCAACAACTCCTTTCCAGCTTCATCGCAGAAGCGGTCCCACGCACAGCCCCCGCCGGCGGCGCAGCACAGCGCGCAGAGGGCGCACACCAACAGCGCACGGCCAGCCATCGCCACTCCTCCCACCGCAGCACACACACGCACACGCACACACACAGAGAGTCTAGTGAGGAGCAGAGTGAGAAGAGAGAAGAGAGTGAGGGGGGAGGGGGAGGGGGTGCAGGACAAGTGAGCGTATGAGCGGAGTAAAGGCGAGTCCGGCCACCAAATTCCATCGATGGAGTTGAGAGGGATTGAAAAGGTTGAACCTGACGGGAGACCACGAACAACAACAAACAAAAAAAAAACGGCAACGCCGCCGTCTCGACCACCAATGGAATAAAAATAGTGCGCAGCTTCAATTAACTCCACACCACAGCTACATCCATCCCACTTCCGCCTCTCTGTTTCTTTTTTACTTCAAGTTAATTGAAGCGGCCTCAATGCCTCTTGACCCCCACTTCCCGTCAAGGCGGCAGTTGAGGACTGTACGAGTTCCCGAGGAAGCGCAGATCGCCTTAGTGAGGCCGCAATCCTTTGACGAAGATGGGGTGAGGAGGCTTTACCAGCAGCCTGCTCCAATAGCGGAGTCGCCACCTCCACATCGCGAAGCAGACGATGAATGCTTGAAGAGCCAAAAAGTAATGTGAGAGACACTTCGTCCCAACGGCTAGCGCTTGATGAGGCGTGGCGCATTAACATCACCATCACCTCATCATTACCATATCCAAGGGACTGAAGAGCGTTAATAAGGACCGCCGTATCCATTGGGGAAAGGAACACATGCACCTGCACAAGACGATCCCCTATGTGAGCCAACACCTGTGGGACACGCAGTGAAAGTTTTGCCATTCCGGAGACAATTTGCACCAAGGGGGCAGCATCCATCTCATTCCACTGCTCAGCAGTAATAGCCAAGACAAGTCGTTTGACGCTTCGATGAAACATAAACCGTACCGAAGCAAGGCTATGAAGCATAGCCCCAATACTCGTCGCAGAGAGCTTGGAGACCATGTCGCTACTCAGAAGGTAATCCAGGCATTCCTTCAAAAGTTTATCCTCCTTGAACACTTTCTCCTCAAATACACCAAAAAAATATTTGAGGTCATCCACACGTGTGTCTTTAAGAATGGAAACATACTCCTTGGCCAATTTTGTCAGCGTTTCCGTGTCTGCGGCTCGGGTCTCGATCATCCTGTTAATGACGTTCCAACCCTCTTCTTGGAGTTCCGTTAAGGGGACTATGAAGTTGGCGGGATCGTTCTTGTTCATCCACTCTGTCGGAGGAAGTGCGGATTCCCCCTTGACACCTTCGTTTTCCACCTGCAAGAGAAATGTGTGCACGGCGGGGTACCTGTCAAGGATGTCCTCACCGAGCGCCAGGCATATCGTATTAGCCGTCTCGCTACTGTTGGCAGCCGGCGACGCTGATGCACACTTTGTGTCAAGGTAGCGTGCGACCTTCTCAAGAAACGCGGGGTCAGCGTATCCGAGCTGGTGCAAGCTCTCTGTGGCTGCAAGAACAGACTTGATCTCCATGCCATCCGCAAACCCCCGTTGCAGGTTTTCCACACAAAACCGCAGGAAGGCATCCATGTCCTCCCGCTCCAATTCGTGTTCCACTTGGTCTTCCAGAGACTGGGCCTCTGGGTCCCGTATGAGGCCGCGCACAAAACACTTCAAGGCGGCACACAGCTGAATCATAGGAATACCAGAAGCTGTCTTGGCAAACTCATTGCGAAGGTGTCGGTAGACGCGCCTATCCTTCATGTTGTGATCCCCCAACATTAAAAGGAAACGAAACGCCTGAAGCGTTGGGAAATGGATCCCCTGCTCGGCGGCTTCTCGAATGATGGCCAGACCACACTGTCGGGTTTCTTGCATCTTTACATTCAGCAGATTCGGAATAATTGAAAACGGCGGATTTTCATCCGCAACAATGTCTTCGAGTCTCTCTGTGATGTAATCCACACATAATTTTACTGCTTCTGTGAATTCCATGGGCCTTTCATGATCCAGTGGAAGCAGGCTGTCCAGGGCAAGGAATCGAGAGATGAAGGATTGAATATTAGCCACTGAAGTTTCCCCCTTAAGGCCCCCCTCCTCTACAGGCTGCGACATAATCCCCTTGACCTCCACGCCTAGAAAGGCGATCATCTCTGTGATGTCCTGCAGGAGCTCCGGTCGCAGCTGTCGAGGAAGTGACTTAAGCGCTCGGCAGAGCGTCGTCACAGTCTCTTGATCCAAGTCCTTGCCTTCAATCACACGCTCCGCCAGGCACTTGATAGCATCCGGGCTAATTGCATCGTTTTGTTGCTGGCAAATGAAGCTGAACAGCTGCACCGCACTAAACAAATCACTCTCCTCTGCAAAACGAATGGCTTCTTCTTGCAATGCGATTGCCAAAGCACTATGTCTGAATTGAAATTTGTTGACACAGGCACACACCTGTCCAATAGCTGCTGGCGTCAACACTTCGGCCAGTGATATTACTCGATCAGCTGCCGCCTGTAGGCATGAAGAGCTCTTCAATTCTGGTAGTGAAGTAAGGATGACAAATAGCACAGGAAGTTCACTCTGAGAGGCGCTTCGCACAGTGGCACTGACAAGTTCTTCCGTGGCCACTGCAAGTGAACTGGGGTGTCGACCCCACCGACTTGCATGTGCAAGGGCAATGCGGTAGTCGTGCAGATCCCACTTTTTTCCCTGAAGGCCGGAGAGGCATATCTGAATTGCCTGCTCCCATATGACGTCATCGCATCCTTGTTTTGGGAGACACTGCAGCAATACTGCAGCTCTTCGACCATGTGCTGGCTCCGCGGGGTCAATAGGGACCAGTTCCATCGCGCTGGCGATGGTGTCAGGATCCCTGCGACAGAACCGCCTGAGGGGGGCGGCGACAAACCTTAGGCCTTTGCGGTCCACAAAGGCCGATATTTCTAGCAGAGCAACCATGGTGCGCCGCACGTCATCCTTGCTACTGAAAACGGGCTTCCCGCATCGCTCCAGCAACCGTCCAAGTTTGGTTGGCAACATATACGGCCCACCAGCTGAAGTATTTCCTCATTTCGCACCCATTTTTTTTTTTTTGACAAGTACGGAGGAGGAGGAGAGAGGAGAACGTGGAGTGCGAGAGGGTATAATAGCCCCCCACGCTGGTAAACACGCAAGCGGAGCAGAGGCGGGGGAAAAAAGAAGTCAAAAAGGAAAAGCGTAAAAGAGTCACATGAGGTGTCTTCTGAAGGGCTACACAAACACACATACACAGCGATATATATATATATATATATATATATAACTGTATTCCTTTTTATTCACGTTTCGATCCGCGGTGTTGTTCCCATCATCGTTTCCTCCCCTTCCTCAAATGTTCATGCTACTGTACATAAGCGTGGCGACGGCTCCGCAGCCACCGTACTCTACGGAGGAAGCAGCGCCAGAACATCCTTGAGGTCAATTTGTTGCCCCATTCGCTTGGCCTGCAAAATGACGGCATCTCTCAACGCAGCGTTGCCACGAGCGATGCCAATGCTGACGCGAGCCACATCCACCACATCAGGGCAATCTGCCTCTCCTCCAACGCGGTAGGCGTGTTCATAGTAGAACAATGCATGTTGGTGATCATGTATGAGAGAGTACAGTTCACCAAGCAGCAGTAGACAGATGGCAGCTCCGCTCTTGTCCCCACCAAGACTACACTTTTCTAGACACTGCTCCAAGTCTGTCTGGGCCACCCGCATGTTGCCCATACGCAGATGCACAAGCCCCTGATTTCCAAGTGCAATTGTTTCCAGCAGACTACTCTCACACGTGCGTGCATTTGCCAGGGCATCTTCAAGGGCAGATTCTGCGAAATTCAGCTCCCCAAGCGCGGCATAACTGACCCCCATATTGATTTGAGACACCGCCCGTGAGTAACACCCACCAAGAGACCCTTGCCGTTTGTGATGCAGCAATGACACCTTAAACTCCCGCAGACGGTAGTAGCAGACACCCAAGATATTGTGGCAAAAAGAAATGCCGCGCACGTCACCTATCAACTCAAAGGCTGAAAGAGCTTTAGCAAAGAAGGACCGTGCGAGCTCCATATTCCCACTATTGTAATGCAGAGAAGCTGCGGTGCAAAACAGATGCGCCCCCTCTTTTGTGTTACCAGCACGAATGGCAGAATGACCCCGAGAAATGGCATCCCGCATAACTTTCAACACTACCACACTGTCGTCAACACCGGCTGCGGCAACGGCCCCTGGGCGTTGCTCCATCCAATGCACCGGCACGGACTCTGCGCCCTTCAACAGCGCCGCCACCCGCCGCGCGAGTGGGAGATTGGTCGGTGGGTCCTCAAGGGGCGGCGCGTGGAATTCCTCAGGGGTGATGAAGCGCAACGGAACGTCCAGCGCACTCTCCCTGGCACGCACAGTCTTTACTGCCAAATGAAGCACTTCATCACCATCGTACAGGCGCTGGAATGGGAGCTCCGGAATCACCCGTGCAGGTGGTCCATCACGTTCAGAGAAGCGATGTGTCCTGTTGAGTGCAATGTAACGCTCCATCGCGCGCAAGCTAGACGTATCCAGCAATCTGTGTGAAGCCGACGGGAGGATCGTGTATTTCTTCCGTGTGCTCGACACGATCGTCTTTTCTCCCTCCATTTGCTGACCTCTAGGCTCTTGCTGCGGCTCTTCACCGCCACCGCCGAAGTCAGTGCGTGCCGGTGGCACCAAACTTCTACTCTGCATCCCTCCAACAATGAGCTTTGGCGTCAGCCAGGCCGTAACACCCACCAACCTCGCGAGAAGCCTCAGCCTCAGCAAGAGATGAAGGACAGAGTCTGTGAGTGTGTGAACGAACGTGAGAGTCGAAACTCAAGGTCTTACATACCCCCAAAACAATTATGACAATAAAAAAAGCATTTAGTTTATACTTCCATATTTTTTATACACACATCAAGACAATTGTTAAAATGAAAAACATCAAGTATACATCCAATTCGCTTTATTCATAACCATACCTTTCGGACAAAACGAAGGCGCCGAAAGAGGACTTCTGCCCGCCTCGCGCGATCTCCCTCGCAGTGCACGGGTGCCTCACGCCCCGGCCCTCGAAATCCCTTCAGCGGGGCCGCCCTCCAACGCTGCACGCCCCTACGCGGCATGTGTCTCCCCGGTGTGCGCAAACCCTTGTCAACGCGGCCGCCCCAAGCCCAGATGGAAAGAGGAAAAAACGTGCCCGCAGACGCCGCGCTGTCGACAAGCATGCGGAGGGGCTGCTTGCCCTGTGCGTCCGGAACGCCTGCGGGTCACGACGCACGCTCCCTGCCGTGAAATCGCACGCG
>NW_021704709.1:0-10584 GCF_003719485.1 Trypanosoma conorhini | reverse complement strand
AACACGAAAATAACATCCCAATGAGGCAATTGATTCAAATGCATGTTTCTTCGTTCTGTAATGATTGTATTCCAGTCATCCCTGTCCTCCTTCAACCCTGCATTGCCTTTCCTTTTTTGAGAACACCAACATCCCATGTTCCCTCCACCCCTCCTTACGTTCCTCCGTGAAGCGAGGCTGAGGTTGTACATGTTCTGTTGTTGTCGTTTGCCCCTTCTTCGCTGGGGCCGTTCCCGCCTCCTTCAGGGTCCCCTTCCTCCTATTAGCTTGTGCTGCTGGAGCCGTATCCGGTACTGAAACGCACGACCCCGCCTTGCGGCGTCGCCTCTTGTAGTTCAAGTGCTGTCGAGTACAACAACGGCACGCGCTCCCGCAGGTCCACCGCTTCCACCTCGTCCTCCTCCAGCTCCACCGCGCGGTCGCGACGCCGCTTGTACGCGGAGCGGAGAAAGAGGCCCACCGCCAGCACGAGGTACATTAGCCCCGCATTACGGCACGCCCTTGCCTTCTCGTCCAAGTCCCACTCGTTGATTACGGCCACAATAGCAAAGGACTTAATACGAATGTGCATCAGCCACGCCACGAAAAACGCAGTCACTGCATTGAGGCAAGAAAAGGCTATGTACGCGTTCACCTTCCCCGACATCGGCTGTAAGGAGATGTAACTTCCACGCAAAAAAAAAAAAAACAATGACAAAAAAAAAGACAAGGTGAAACGCGGGGCTGAACATCACCCAAAACTCCAGGCTTGCCAATATGTTACTAGTTGTTGTTTTTCTTGCACCCCATCGTCGCGCTCTTCTTTTCTTCCCACACTTCACCTCCTCTCTGCCCGGCCTTGGCGAGTGAGCGACGCCAGTACCAAGTGCACCAGTGACAGGAGAACGATACGCACCGGCCAGGGGGCGCCACTGCCCCACCAGCGCCGTTGCATGGACGCGTAATGCGTGCATGGGTGTCTCCTTACGCATCCCCCCTGTAAACGAGCATGTGGCGGCGCCAACACCAACAACAAACAGCACAGCTTACACGTGAAGCTTCGTCGCTTTATCCGGCAACCTCCGTTCCTTCCTTGGCATTTTAGTCATCCCCCCACCCACCCCACCGCCACCGCCTGGTCCCCGATCTGCCTCGCAAAAACTCACAAGCGAAGGCAGACACACGTGTCACATAAGCCCAGAGGGCAGAGCATGGAGAGGCAAAAGGTTAAAAGAAACGCCAGAGAGAATAATAATAATCCCGTGGGCTGCCTCCAAGAAGCACAAACACACAGAAAGAAAAACAACAACAACAACAACAACTCAGGCACACAAACTAGCATTCTAGCAACTCCTCCCCTTCGGAATCGCTATGCTTGAACTGGAGAAGTCGATGCTGCTCACGCGGCACGACTTTGCGACAATTCCGGTGAGCGTGAAACCGAAGTCGACAGGAAATCACTTGACACTTACCGCGCAACAGGCTCCAGAACGGTGCGAAAAGAATGAGAAAGAGAAAAACTATGAAAAAAAGTCCAGCACGACGACAAGCCTTTGCCTTGACGCGCAAGTCCCAGCCACGCTCTAATGCCGGGATGCGAAAGACCACTAACTCCGTTGAATCCATCATCCACGCAAATAAAAAGGCACACACCGCATTAAGCGTGCAGAACGCCAACAGCGTCGCTCGCAGGACCGAGAATGCACACCACTGACACGATGCAATGGCTGGCCCAGCCCTGCTAAACATAGCTATGGGTGACAGGCTAGGATTCTATTTCCCAGTACCCCACACACTGGAAAAAAGTAAAAAGAAGAAAAAAAAAGGTGGATGGGGAAGGAGGAGGAGAGACCATTGCACAGACACGAGGTGTGCCAACAGATACAGAGAAGTAGAGATCCAAGAAAAAAAAAACGATCTTTTTTTTTTGTGTGTCTCTCTGGTGCTGTGTTATTGTGGAGTATTTTACTGCAAACACCCCACTCTGCACAGTGAGCAAGATAGTGTGAGCGTGAAAGAGCGTCCTTGTTGCCAGCATAGATTACATTGCATGAGCAGTGACAGCACCGACACATGCAGGCGGCACCGAGGACGTAGTAGTAGTAAACAACGTTAGATTCAGACAAGAGGAGAGCACCCCGACCAGCTTCCCCAGGCGATGCCGCACGAATGCACGCCACGCAGTTTCACCCCCACTCGCACCAAGAGTTTGCGGCGCCGTTTCTTCTGCGGTTGGCTTGCAGGTTGTGGGTCCTGTGCGCCCATGGCGGACGCCCCCTCCGACGCGTTGACAACCTCCACGCGGAAGCGAATTCCATCCTCGTCACTCCACGCCCCCCAGATGAGTCAGTTGCAGCCCATCACCAGCCCCAAGTTCGAGCGTTCCAGTGCCGTGGAGCAGCTGGTTCACTCGCGCTGCAGAGTCCTGGGGGTCCCAGGCCGGCACCCACAGACGAGGCTCCTCGTGCTCCCGAGAGATCAGAGAAACACAAAGGCTCCTTTGCCCGTCCCGCACTAATAGCGCCGCATCACCGAACCTCCGCAGCAACACAGCATCCCATCCGGCGAAACTGGGGCGCAGAGCGATCGAGACATTGGAGCCCACAGATGGCACCTTCCAAAACAAAAACACAATAAAATGAGGACGCAAAAAAAAAAGGCAGAAAGCCCCAAATATGTGTATATACATATATATATATATATATCTCATTGATACGCACAAGCCAGTCACAGGAGAAAGAGAGAGAGAAGCGACAAGAATCGGGAATCAGTGGTAGAAAAAAAAAATAACAAAAAATATACATGCATCATATATATATATACCCTCAATGCAGCACATCTCCATCTTCGTTCGTTTTTTTTTCTTCGTCTTTCTGCCTTGTGAGTCTCCAGAAGGATCTCTCAGAGAAACAGAAACCAAAACGAAGACAAAAAAAAAAAAAAACGTAACTCGTTCAGTCAATCCTATACATTTCCACCGCAAGCACCATACTCGCCGCCCAATAAAGTGATAACAGCAAACAATAACAACAACATGTTCTCTCCAACCATTCAGAACAACACGCACCCCACCAGCAGTGCAAGTGTCGACCGGTAAAATTTACCGAGACAGATTTTTTTAAAAGAAAAAGAAAAAAAAAACAAGATTGCCTGTTGTTCTTCTCTTTCTTTTTCCTCGTTCCCCCGTACCTCCTCTCCTTTTGTCCTTCTTTTACACTCTGCGCAAGAAAGTAGGGAAGAACAATAAAAAAAAATCAATGTGTAACGGAAAGGTGATTGGGCCCTTTAAAAGCATGAAACCGTCTGCTAGAGACCTGATCTACCGGCACTTTTGAATTCCCAAGCCGTGGCTGTGCCTCCCTAGATTGATGACCTTCCACCTGTCCCCTGTAAAATCGTGAAGACTGCAGCGTTGGTGTCGGCTTAAACGGGACGAGAGCGCCATACGGCTTTGGGACACCCAATTCATCATCGGGTATGTAAGCATTAGGCCGCTGCTCTGCCGTAGTCACTAATCCCGCAGAGGCCGCTGTCAGCTCCGCTTCTACCTCCTTTCGACGTCGAGAGATGCTTGCATGCCGCCGCTTAGCCTCCACCTCCCGCAGATAGCGCTCCTCCGCCTCAAGAAATGGGGCCTCGCCTTGTTCCATCAGTCGCTCCGCCTCTTCAACAAGGCCCTCTAGTCGCTGCACGTCTTGTTGGAGCTGAATAGCAGAGGCTTGAAAAACGGAGAGCTCAGAAACTGTTGCCATCATCTGCCGCGTTTTGGCCCGGATGCTGCTGTGGTGGGAATTCACCTGCTTCGCAAGCGCCAGCGTAAATTCGCGCCCGGTCTTAGCCTGATCGCTGAGACGAGAGGAGAGCTCTGTCACCTCCTCTAGAATTAAATCCTTCTCTCGAATACGTTCGTTAATGGCATTCACTCGCTCCTCTAGTTCCTGGCAACGCTGTTGCAGGTGTAAAAACTCATCAGAGGGGCCATCCACGCCGCTGCGGATACGGGGCGTCAGCACAGAAGCCTGCGTTGTCCCCTTTACAGACTGCATCGTGTTCTCCGTCTCGGCAGGAAAATCCCTTCCTGCTGTTGTTCGTTTAATGAGACGCCATCGATAGGGATTTTTGGGGTTTGTCAGATCGTTTTCAAGGACTTCAACCTTCCACCGCTCGTCGTCAATATCTTCTGTCATCTGCTCCAGCTGCTCCTCCAACTCTTTTATTTTCGGAACCGACTGCCTCACCACCTCCACCTCGCGGTAAAGATCGGCAAGTTTGATTCGCAGTGTGCGTATTTCCTCTTCCCGGGCGTTATTCATGAGCATACCATCGTTAATGACCTTTTCCTGCGCATTCACCCGCTCATACAGGACACAAAGCTCATCGTTACGGTCAAAGAGTTGAACTCCGGCATAGTTGCGGCTCTCAATCACGTCATGGTATCTCCTGCTTCACATCCTCCATCTCCACTTCGAGGTCCGCAATCTGCGCATTTACGCGTCGCACCTGATTCTTGACATTGCGTTCGTCATCACACACCTTCTCTAGGCTCTTGCGATGCTTATTTTTCTCCATGCGAAGATTTTTACACAGCTGACGAAGTTCCTGCAAATGACGCTTCTTCTTTGCCAATTCCGTTTCCTTGAGCGCCGACTCACGGCAAAGGACGACAAGTTCGTTTTCAAGGATTGTCTTCTTCTCAGACATTTCGGTCATTTTCTGCGTGATAGCTTGAATTTGCGCCGCCTTGTGACTACGCTCCGCCTTCACCTTCTGAAATACTTCAATCATGTTGCTTAAGCGCTGCTCCAACTCTTCTTTCCGCTTACGCACATCAGCCACGTACATCCCCTTCATACGCAGCTCATTCTTTCCCATTTTTATTCGGCTCTTCTCCCTTCCGCAATCTCGGTTGAGTTCCTGCCGCCGAACAACCAGTGTTTGGGTCTCTCGACGTTTTACTTCCTCCTGTGAGACGCGCTCTGCAATCTCGCTCTTGATGGCCGCGATGTCTTCCTGTACAGCCTCTGCCTTGGCGACAAACTCCTGCTCACGGCCCTGTTCCTTTAGAAACGCTCGATTTCGCTGGTCCAGCTCTCGCTGAGCCTCTTCAAGGCGTTGAAGATTATGCTTGCGTTTGGCTTGTACCCGCTCCATCTTTTTTTTGGCGTCCGCAATATTTTCCTTGATTCCATTCTTCTCCCTAATAATATTGGCAACTACATGCTCCAACTCCAAGTACTCCATGCCTACGCGTTCTTTTTCACGACGCACGTGCTCCAACTCCCCAGCCTCTTTGTCCTGCGCGATGTTTGTGGTCTTGATTAGCTGTTCCAGCTGCGCAATGCGTTGCTGATACCCTTGACGTGCCTCCAGCTCCATTTCTAGTGAGGTGTTCAGGGTCGCAAGTGTGGAGCGTTTGGAGTCTAACTGCGCCCTAAGTTTCTGTAAATTAGCCAGCGCCTGGGCATAATCCGTGCTACGTGTATTTTTCTTCAGTTCAAGTTTTGCAATCATGTCGCTTTGAACCTGGAGTCGCTCATCGAGGGCATGCATTTCCATCCGGGCGGCCTCGTAAGTTTTTACGACCAGCTCCGTCTGTCTAAGTGCGCGCTCAGGGGCTTTCTCGACATTAGAGAACTGTTTTGCGGCATCCGCCATGATTGTGTTCCAGTGCGTCAACTGTTCCTTGCACTCCGCCTCCTGCAGCAGTGTTTCGTCGCGCTTTGAGCCAATGGTTTGCATCTCCGTCGTCATCTCCTCAATCTCCTTCCCAAGCGCAGCCATCTCCGCCCGAATGGCCTCCATGCGGGGGAGCAAACGCGCCTCTTCGGCGGCGAGGGCGTCCTCGCGCTCAAGCAGCATGGTGTGCTTCTTCCGGTCAAACTCCAGCACCTCCACCTGAAGAATGCTTTCCCGCTCTTGGGCATCCGACAACTCCTTCTCCGCGTCTAGCAGCAGCTTCTTCAGTCGCTGGATCTCTGCATCGTCCTCCACGGCACTGTTGCCCCTTGCCACGATTTGCTCCTTTTGGGAGTCCAGTTCCCTCCGTAGCTGGCGAGCACGCTTCAGCAGGAAGTTGTCCCGCTTGTATATCGCCAGCACACGGTTGTGAAGTTCTTTAAACTTCTGCTTCAGGTAGTCAGAGCGCTCCTCGAGCAGCCGCCCCTCCTCTACAAGGGTGTTGAGGATCACAACCGCCGACGACTGCGACACATCCGTGGCATCCCCCAGCAGCTGTGCCGCGTCCGTCATTTACCCAGCAAGCCGGAGTTCCCCACACACGCACTCACAAAACGCCAACTACACTACAACTACGACTACCTTCCGCGTTCCCACTAATGTGAAGTGCTACGAAACACAGCAAGGGGCCACGAATGAAGAACAACAACAACAACAACCTGCAGCAGCAGCACTGCCTCAAAAGGCATAATAATTACACGTCAATGAATGAACGGGATTGCGAAAACAAGGGAGTTTAGGCGTGCTTCGTTCCGTGGAAAAATAAAAATGCATTTGTTGCATTGACAGCGAGGCCGTAAACGTTATTTCGAGGATCCTTTTTTATTGCAAAAGGGACGCTGCTTGCACATCGTAAGGGAGACGTGCGCAGGGAGCCCTTTCCCCAAAGCAACCGTTCCCGCAGCACCAATCCGATTTTCATTCAGGTTCAAAAAGAAGGTGGGGAGGCGACGCGAGGAAGTTTCCTGAAACGTGACACCCTCGTCGTCCTCCGGCATCCGGGGCAGAGGACGCTGCCGTAAAAACGGCGCCACAGCAATGGCGCCGCTATCGTCGACGGATATCCCCTTTAAAACTACAGCGCGGATGCGATCATTGTGGCGTAAGGCAGCAAGAAGAAACAACGCCCCACGGTTTCCGATACGACGGTTGTAGCTTAAATCCAGCACCTCCAAAGCCGACGACGCACCACTTGACGGGGCGTCGTCGCCGCGCAGCTCGAGCAGCTGCGTCAGCGTCGCCACGTCGTTCTCATCCAAGTCGTTACGCGACAAATCAATAAGACGCAATGTACCCCTATGATGATGCAACTTGGGAAAGAAGAGGTGAAGCCCCGTGGCCCGATCGCAGCCGAGTTGCAGGCGAAGCTGACGCAACGGGTTTTTCATATAAGAGCCATCAAAATAGGCCGCAGCCCGCTCACATTCCTCACGCCCAAAACGGCATTTGAAGATTTCAAGTACGTCTGACCGCGGCAACGCGTGCATGATTCGGTAAATGGGATCTGAGAGCGGCACCGGCACACATCTATTCCCCTCCTGCTGCACGCCCTTCGTGGCGGCCTCATTCGGCGCGACCACACGGGACTCGGAGACGGCGGCTACGTCAAAAGTCTCATCGTCCCCCACGGCAACCGTTGCGGTAGCTGCGACCGCCACCTCGGAGGGACTCTCGGTTTCAGTTCTGTCGGCAGGTCGTTTTACACCGCCCGGGCGCCGGCCCGTGTCCCGCAGCCGGTAACTTTTATCATTGCCGCCTTTCCCACCCATGCGCATCTGTCACGCGACGGTCCGTCGGAAGAATGTTTCTGTTTCCTCTGGACCACGGAGGCCAAACACAAACCAGACAAATAAGGAATGGGACACAGAAATAAAAAAAAAAGGCAAATGGGCAAGAACAACTCCCTCACAGTCTAAAAAAAGAAAAGAAAAACGCCAATTAGATAAAGAGGTGTAACAAGATAGTCGCGTCAACACAAAAGAAAAAAACATAAAAAAACTACGCATCCTTCGATATATAGCGTAATCCCCTCGCATTATGTAAGCTCTTCATGGATGTGGACAGACTACTTCCGGTCCCCTACCTACCACCATGGTAGGGATGCACACCAGAAATTTTGCTCACAGAAGCCACCAGGAGTAAATCACGATAGGGCTGCGTCGCATTCACGTGACTTGCCCCACCGCTTCCACTAATATTACTACCCATAGCATTTTCAACGTCAACAAGAGAACCTCGCCGCCCTTTTTGGTAGGAAATGTTCACAGCCCAGAAACAAACCGCACCATCTGTGTGAGCTGTAGCAAAACGCCCCCCATGTATGTTCCAAGAAAGTTCTGTTACCTCTTCCATAGTAATGCTTGTTTTTGTGATAAACTGGAGTTGTGTTCCCACCGACGTCTGTGCGCCGCTGCCGCCAGCGTTCACGCCTCCTCGAGCACGTTGAAAAAACAGCAGTGTGACCTTGTAAGAAGCTACCACAGCAAGGATAAGAAAACTACGTCCCGCCCCCGGTGCCCATGCTACTTGTCGAACGCCCTTACTCCGGTCTGAGACAAGCTCCGATATGTAGGCAACTTCACCAATACTCCGACCCTCATTAGAGACAAGGAAAACACGAACTTCCCCCTCATCATCGCCCACTGCTAACCAGGTTCCTGTGTCATCCCAGGCAACACAATTGAAACCCTTTATGGCGCGGCTACGGCTACTTAATTGTCTCGTCACGCCATGGTACTCTCCGTCCGAGTACGTGCTGTGGAGAGTCCATGTGTTCTCCTCATTGACCGTTGCTTGAATAAAAATCAATATTTTGCCTTTTGCGGTTACACATGCCATGGTAAAATGGGCGGAAAAAGCCACTGAATTGCAATCTTGCGCCGCCACCTCCTCGTCTAATGACCAGCGACCATGTGAAAGCCGATAAAGCCGAACCTGTCGGCCACGGCAGACACACGCCAAGTATATTCCGTACTGCCAAGGAGCCCATGCAAGCTGAGTACAGGGGGAGCGCAGGTGATCAATGCGGACCGTGTTTTCTGCAGGGTTCCACTGCACCTGTTCCCCGTTTGCCGCCTGCACCCCCTCCAGCGGCATGTCGCGCGTAGACGCCACAAACACCTCCTTATTCGAGGTGGATACAGCAAGTAGCTTGTTGTGGTTGTTGTACTCCATCGCGAGAATCACTGCGTCATCGGCAGTGAAGTGGAAAAGCGGTCGCATCACACTCGGCAGCAAGGGGATTGCAGACGAAGACGAAAACGTAGCAGGATCCACAGCAGCCGGGGAAGCCCCATTGCAATGACCCTCCGGCGCGTGTACAAGCGACACAGGCAAAGCCGCCGCTCCCTGGGAACCACTGTTCATGGATGGTACCTGCTGCCTTTTCACGGCCGCCAGTAGCATCCATGTTTTTGAGGAAAGAGGGAGAAAAGAGAAGCGAAGCAATAAAAGAAAAGAAAAAAATGCATCAAAAGAGGTTGAAATGAGCAAAAAAAGGGGGGGGGAAACGAAGACGTACACCGAGAGAAATGAAGTAAGAAAAGAAGAAGAGGGGGTAGAGAAAGGGGGAAGCGGTGGGAGCGAGAGAGGCACCCGCTGTTAGAAAGGAAAAACATTCTCTTCCACAGACACAATCACACACACACACAGAAGGAAAACTCATTTAAGAAGCAAGGGGGAACAGTAAACTTGTGACGCTTTTGGCTGCGAGCACCCGCCGGAAGTTGAGGAGAAGCAGCGGAGATTGCTTACACTCGCGAAGGGGGAAAAAATAAAGAATTAAGGAAAACAACATAAAACAACAACAAACATCGTGACGGAACCAGTAGCAAATACCACAACTGCAACGCGGATTGTGAACTTATCACCAGTGCATTCCTGGGACCTACAATTACACAGAAAAAGAGATGCAAAAAAAAAGGAAAAAGAGAGCAAATATATACATACATATACATAAGCTCTCTCTCCTTCTCTCTCCCCAGCTTACAAATAGAAGACCAGATACGTATAGAGGAGATATGCATAATAATAATACTTTTTAAGAAGCAGAGGAATTCGCCCCTCTTGTCCTTCCCTTTTTTTTAACGCCTTTTGCCGTTTGTTACGAGGTTGGAGCGAATATATGATGGCCCTTTCGCTGCTCTCTCGGTTTATTTTCTGACATTCATCACTTCGTTTGGAAATCATCGTAATGTCTTTCGCTTTCCTCCAACCTGTTGTTTTTGTTTTTGTGCGTCATCTTGCTGTGCCCTCCGACACACCCACCCACCACACACACACGGACTGATACATAGATACATAAGGATATACACACTCACTTCCCCGTTGACTTGCCCGCAGAAAAAAAAAAAACACTTTCAGCTTCGGCATTTACCATTTTCTCTTCGTTTTTTTTTTATCTTTCGTTTTTTCCCTGTTTGCTCTCGCCTCCTGCACCTTGATTGCCTTACCCGTTACCCTCCTTGCGGGATGGGTTTCTTCTCATCCCAAGTTCCCCTATTCTCCGCCTTATATGTATTCCTTGCAAGTTTCCGTGGCGAATTGCAAAAGAAGCATTACTCCCTGGCCGCGCAGCTGGGCCGCTGGCCCCTGACAAGCACAGCGGGGTACAGGGTACTCCCACTCACCCGCCCAAAAAGAACGCATGGCAACAATTCCCGGTCCTTGGCCACCACGCATTTCAGAAGGGGGGGGGGGGGGGGAAACGAAGATACATGTCGAGCATCAACCACCCCACTGCGGTAGTCACGTTAGGTCTTCTATTCCTATTTGCCCCCACCCCCTCACCCACCGCTTGCTCTACTGCTGCTGATAACCGGATGCCCCCGTCCAAGAAAAAAAAAACTGACACGTGCACCACCTCAGAAG
>NW_021704706.1:4739-10669 GCF_003719485.1 Trypanosoma conorhini | reverse complement strand
GGCGGATACTCCTCGCGGCTGTTGCCCCGCCCGCGCGAGGGAAGTCCGCCCATTGCTGTGCTCACTTTTGTGCCTGGCGCCCAGGCCCCGAGGGGGCCACCCAGCGTCTTCGCCGTTTAACGACGGCGCGGGCGTGGAAAGAAATGGGCCTGTCTCCCCCTCGCCCCCGGAGACAGCTGCGTGCGCTCACCCGCACGAGAAAACGTAATAATTGACGTTGCCGGCGCGGCGGCACGCAATGCGTGGCCCCGGTGCATTCGCGTGGCTCCCCCGCTTTGCTCTTCCGAATTCTTGCCCCCTCTCTTGCCCGCCGCAGAAAGCAAAAGCGAAGGCGAAGAAAAAAGAGAAACATGGTGCGACAGGTGGATGATTTGTGCCGCATGCGGATGCTGATGGCCGGCGTGTACGTTGGGCTCGGCATTTCTTCCACGTACGGCTTCAGCATCTTCACAAATCACCTGAAGACTAAGTACGGGTATTCGCAAAGCGAAATCACGACAATCAGCACGGTCGGCACTTGCCTGAACTATTTCAGCTTTCAGGCTGGAATGCTGTTCGACTTCGTGGGTCCCGTGGCTTCTTTTCCGATCGGCGGCCTTCTTGGAGGCCTTGGCTTCTTACTGTTTGGGCTGACCTTCGATGGCCGCATTCCGTCGAGCGTGGGACTGTTTGCCTTGTACCAGGGGATCACCCACCTTGGCCTCCCGGCGATGGACGTGTCTGCTGTAATGACGCTGATGGTGCAGTTCCCCTTGGACCGCGGCTATATGGTAATGATCATGAAGGTGTTCAACGGGCTTGGCACCGCGGTGCTGATGGCGTACTTCAACGGCTGGTTCAGGGCGGCTGACTCCGAAGACCCGGAGAAGGACAACTACTCCGGCTACGCGTACTTTGTTGGGGCGCAGATCCTGTTGTGCGCTCTCGTTGGCGCGTACTTCACGCGGTTGCCGATGTACTTTCCGTGCGCGTGGAGGAAGAGCCGGCTGAGCAGCGAGGAGATCGCGGAGCGGGAGAAGACGCTTGACCTGTACATGGCCCAGCGTGCGCCCCCGCGGCGTCTGAAGATCGGGTTTTTCGATTGTCATTGGTATGCTGATCTTTTCCACAGTCCAGTCGATTGCGACGGCGTACGTGAAGACGTCCCACGCGGGGTACTTGGCGATCTCGATCGTGGCGCTGCTGCTGATGGCGTCGTTCTCCACGATGGCGCTGCCGTTCCAGTTTCTGGGCCGCTACACCCCCGTGCGTGCAACGGATATGGACTGCATCGGGGAGGCGGACACGGAGCCGATGCCGCAGCAGCCAAGCGAAGACGTGTCAGCGGAGCCTGAGGCGGAAGGCAATGACCTCCCACCAAAGCAACCGCCGATTCCGGCGCCGCAGTACCAGGGCTCCTTCTGGGCCCATCTGCTCTCCGTTGACATGTGGGCGTTGTGGTTCTCGTGCTTTGGCATGTGGGGCACCGGCACGGTGATGCAGATGAACGCCGCCCAGTTTTACCGCAGCAAGAACAACGGCGGATTTGACACCCGAACTCTGACGCTGTACGTCGCCATCATGTCTGTGGGCAGCGCTGTTGGACGCATCTTCATTGGGTTGGTCGACATCAAGCTCCTCGCGCTGCGTGCTGCAGGCAAGTCAGAAATGCTGTCGACTGTTGCGCTTCCCGTTGGTCCCGTGCTGATGGTGTTGGCGTACCTCTTCTTTGCCGTCCTGCCCGGGAGCGTGCTGCTCCTTCCTTTTGCGCTCGCCTCCATAGGTAACGGCATTGGCTGGGCGGTGGCCGTCATTGGGGTTCGCATGATGTACGCCCGGGATATTGGGAAGCACTACAACTTTATTTACACCTCTGGGGCAGCCGCGACCATTGCGCTGAACCGCTTCATGTTCGGGGAGATGTACGATGCGGAGGGACGCAAGCGTGGCGAGTTCCCATCATGCAACGCCCCCTCGTGTGTGCAGAAGCAAATGTTTATCCTGATGGCCGTCAACTTGCTCTCCACATTTTCCGCCCTGTTGGTGCACTGGCGATTTTCGCGCTTCACTAATGCGCGCCTTGCGGCGGCAAAGGCGGCTGCGGCAGCCCAGCAGCAATCTAATAAAGAGGAGCTCGAGGCACAGCCAGTAGAGCCGAGTGAAGGAATTCAACTGGGTGCGTAGGGGCTGTGCTCCCGCTTCTTTTTTAAACTCCCCACTCACATTTTCCCCCGCTCTCTCTATTTTCGGTGATTTTGTTTTTTGCCCCGCCTGAGGGTGCTGGCGCGAGTGCGAGGGCCGCTATGGCCGGGGACTTTTTTGCCCCCGCCGCCGCCGCCACTGCCTTCAGTGCCACGGCTGTGCCGCGCTTCAGGCGGGGACACCATTGGGAGGAAAACGAAAAATAAAAATGGCGCCCCATAAAGGCCTAAAATAGCGCCATCCAAAAGAAAAAAAACGGTATTAATAACTGCGGCCGCCCCGTGTTTTTTTTGTTTGTGTTTTTTGGTAGTCGTGCAAGAGATGCGGAGTAAGTCTACTGAGCCCCGCCTTGAGGACTGCAGCTGTGGGCGGAGACTTCGTGTTTTAAGTTCTTTCTTATTTTTATTTTTCTCCTTCGTGTCCCGCTCTCCCTTCACTCGGCCCGTAAGCAGTCGGCGTGGAGGAGGTGGCGGTACCTTTTTTTTTTGTTTTGTTTTGTTTTTTGAGGTGTGTGACTGGAATTCGCGTTACCACTGGCCGAAGCGGGTGCGTGAGGGTCTTGCGGGGCTCCCCTGTTTCTCGATTGGCCGCTTGATGCTTCCAGCGACGTTGCGAAGGGCGGCGGGGCCCTAACGACGGCCACTTAGCGCTTTCGCGACGGAAGCTCAGCTGTCGATGTATGTGGTTTCTTTTTTTTTTGGGTTGTTTATATTTGTAACTTGTTGTTCGCTAAGTTGTTTTTTTTTTGTTGTGTGTGTGTGTGCGTGTGGGCGCTTGGGTGCGTCCGACCAAACTGTTGTCCCTCCCTTTTAGAGGGTGGGAGGAGAAGACCCCCCAAACTTGGCGGGGACTGTGAAAATAACGCACTTTTTTTCTTTTTTTCTTTCTTCGCTGCATTGTCTAAGGAGGTTGGCCGCGGCAACCGCAGGGGTGAAAGTGGCAGACCGAGCACAAGAGAGCGTCGGTGCCGCTGGCGCTCATAGCGTGAGCAGCCCAACAGGACTGGATAGCGTGGGGGCGGCAGTGCGGAGACGCAACTGCACTGGACAAGAGGAAGGCGAAAAGTCACGCCCCAGCCGACGACGCACACGCTCAGCGAGAGGAGCACGAAACTCACACTGCCTGGGCTCGCAGATGTTAGTTCACATGCAGAGCTCCTCCAGCAGCTGCGATGGGTTTTCCGAGACCCTGCCGATGAAAGATACGGTGGAGCGGCGTAGGCGGAAACTTCAGGACGCCCTGGGAAGCCTGGGAGAGGACTCCGACGCACCCCCGGCGCTGCGACGCCTTGCCCTTGCGGAGGCCGAAGATGTTATTCCTCACTGGGGCGAACTCCGTGAGTTGGGGAATCGGCAGGAAGAGGAACACAGCGCACAGTATGAAGAAACTTCTGGCGTTGGGGTGACAACAACTGCACCGCCATCGCCGCGCGACGAGAATGCGAGGAGTTGCTCTAGCAGGCCAGATGGAGCAGCGCAAGTCTGCCGTATTACTAGCCGCGAGAATGTGGAGCCGAACGTAGTTCGCCACAATGACGCTGCACATGGCATGAATGGGCACTCTTTCAACAGACGAAGTGTGGAGAGTCGTGGCCCTCCATCTAAGACGGCATTGTTGTCGCCAGTTCTTCGGGCGTTCTCCTCCTTCGCTTCCTCGCTGTGTTCGCTGGGTCATGGTGTTGCCGCGACGAGGACGAGAGGAGCTGCATTTCCGGGTGGCGGTAACACCAGCTATCCGGAAGGAAGAAGTTCCTTTAGTTCCTCACAGGCCGATAAGTTCTTGCCGGATGCGCCGTGCTTAGAGAGAAGGGATGCAATGTCACTAGAGCGTCAATGTAGTACGGCTGGTAGTGGCGCTTGTGTTGTCCGTGCCTCCTTACACGTCTCCGACGCTGCTGAGGTTCATCAAGGCTCCTCTGCCACTTCCTTCAGCAGTCCGTTTGGGCTGTTGGAGCCTGATTTATTTGCGGCCTCATACCCGCGCGGGAGAAACCCCGAACGCCCTCGACGGAGCACCGTGAAAGCCACTTCTACTGTGAAGAAGGCCCATTGCAAGGAGCCGGTTCACAGTCGCGTGAAGGAGAGGGTCTTCCCACCATACTCCCAAAATGAGGCGGCAGTGTCATTGGGTGGTGTGCAGGCCCACCAACGTGTGAGGACGCGTGAAGGTGAGGGCTTTTTCTCCCCCTTGACGTCGCGACAAGAGTCTACAGACTCTTTGATGCATTTTTCGTCCACCGCTCAAGCCCCACGCCATAATTTTTTCTGGAGCCCGCGAGTCCACAAGCAAACGCAGCTCCAGTGTCAGCATTCTCGGGTCTATTCGTTCAGTTACGCCAGCTCGGAGAAAACTCCGTGTAGTCCGACAGCTAGCGGCAGCGTTCGCCCGTGGACTTCTGAGTCCCTGGAATGGATACATCAGAGGTTGCTTCTTCAACAGGGAAATGCGGGTACAATGCCCGTATTTCTTTCTGGAAGTGCTGCGGGGGAGGCTGGGGAAGGTGGGGCAGTTCGGCTACCAGCGAGGCACAACGGCAGGTTGGAGGAAAACAGTATCAGCAGCTTGATTCTAACGTGTGCAACTAGCAACGTTGATACAATGCGGACCTGCCCAGATGCTCCGCTAGACGCCTTTATGGGGTCCTCCACGTACACTGCGAACGGTGTAATGACCCCAATGACATGAAGTACGAGGAAAAAAGTTTGGAAACAACAAGTTTCAAAAAGTTATGTGTATGTGTACGGTGAGAGGGTGTTTTGCCAAAATAGTGATACGCGACACCCAAATAAAAATCAATAATAATAAAAAAGAATTATATATGTATATGTATACGTAAAACGCTTCTATGTATGCTACACGTATGTCATGTTGAACATTTTTTTCAATAAAGAAAGAACGTGGACTATACCGCTTTTCTCCGACCCCGAAAAGCTTTTTTGTTCGTTTGTTTGTTTTTTCTCAGTTTGCCTTATTCCTGCTATTGCTCTTGTTTTTGTTTTCTTCGTTTTTTTTTCGTTTCAAATGTTCTTTTGCGGTTCATTCTCCAGACTCATAGGGCGCCTGCTCTCTATTTACTCTGCCTTTGTTGTTGTTTATTGCTTTTGCATTTACAGTTTTTTTTCCCCCCTGTTCTTCCCCCTCCATGAAGCTTTTCTTGTTGATCTTTTTACTGCTTTCTCAGCCCGGACGTTTTTTTTTCTTTCTTTCGGCGTACACACACACATATATATATATATATGGGGGAGTTTTGCTTTTTCTGCTTTGGGTTCCTCCTTTCTTGTTGCGGTTGTTGTGTGTGTGTGTTTTTTTTCGTTTTTCTTCTGTTCTATGCGGGGTTTACTCGTGTGGTGTTGCGGGGGCTGGAGTAAAGTTGGGTGGCGCGTAGCGGGCCGCCTCCGCCTCGCCTTGCCTCACACACCCGCCCACGTACAAGTGTGTATGCGGCCATCTCTGCGCTTCCGCTTGCTGCTGCACTGCGCTGTCGCGGGTGCGTTGTGTGGGCGGCTCTCTTTCGCGTGTGTCGTCGTTTGAGCTTCATCTGTCATCTATTCACCTTTTTTTTGTCGTTTCTGTTTTTTTTCCCCCGAAGTTCGTATGCCTTCTGCGGAGTCTGGAGCCGGCAGTGACTTGCCTGGAGGAGTGAAAAGAGAAAACGAATAACATTGAAGGATGCCTCCCCGTCCCTTCTCCACGTACAGATGTATGGGCGAGTTTGTGCGTGTCTGCGTGAGTGGCATTCAAAACGTGTC
>NW_021704706.1:0-4714 GCF_003719485.1 Trypanosoma conorhini | reverse complement strand
TCTCTCTCTCTCTCTCTCTNTNTTTTCTTTTTTCTTTTGGTTTTGCGTGTTCGCTCATTCATACATTCATTTGGACTTGACCTCGCCATGGTTACTTTCGCCCACTGCTTGGTGCGCCTGTAGCCCATAACTGCGTGTTCGTGAGAGCGGGGCTTGCTGCGTCCTTCTTGTGTGCTGGGAGTCGTGTACCCCGTTTGCCTGATGTGCCTTCTGTCCGCTGCGTCTCTTGCCATCGGAAGGAAAGGGGGGCCCCGCGTCCTGCGTGCCGCTCAGTTAGTGCTGGCTGCTGGCGCGGGGGAAAAGAGCGGCGCACCATGTGGAGCAGGCGGGCTGCTGCTTCCCTTTGCCGCCCGTCTCTGAGGCAGGCCCGCCGGCTGATGTCGTCTTCGTCGTCGTCGTCGTCCTTCCAATTTCCAGAGAACCATCAGCGGTGCCATCGCCTTGTGGCTACCGCACGTGAAACCGCGACGGCAAGTTTAGGGTGCAGCAGCGGCGGCAGCAATGGCAGCCTAGCCTACCCGTGGGTGTGGAATGAGACAGAGAACTGGTGCAGTCTCTGTCGTGAGCCGCACAACGGGTGGAACGACCACCGCGGGAAGCGCGACCACATCTGCCTTGAGATGTTCTACAATGCGCTTGTACAGTACAGCAGGCAGTGGACACCAGCAACGTTGTGGTGGGAAATAGAGAAGTGTACATTGCTGCGGCGCTCCTCTTCGGATGCACCGTGCCTCTCTCCAGATTTTACGCATGAACTTTTCGGCGAATCGTATCTTGATTATGTGCATGCCCCAACCGCAGGAAAAGGCAACCTTAGTGCCCTCATGAAGTACTATGATCGAGCCGAGCACTATGGGCGCAGGTTGGAGCTCTATGCATGTATTCAGCATCTTATTGAGAATGGTATTGTGCGTACGGATCGAGCAGCACTCAGCGGGGGGTCGTCCTTTCATGGGTCTCTGGTGACATTTAAGGAGCTTTTTCCGAATCTTGTGAATATGTTTCCTTACGCGGATGCCAAGGAGATTTCCGCCTTGACACAAATGATTGCATCAACCTACAACGGCGAGACGGTCTTTGATTTGTGCAATTTCCGGGGCTTGGTTCCTTGGGAACAGGGAAATGAGGCAGCGATGGCAAAGGGCCAAGTTTCGCCGTCCACCGGGGAACTCCAGGGTGACGCGATTCCCGATAGTGCTATGGGAGAGTACTCGTATCACTGGAAGGGCGTGTTCTGTCGCGGGGTGATGGGTCAGCTGCGGTGGGCGTTGGAGACCGACAGCGTGGCTTGCCCTCTGCAACCAGGGGAAGGGAAGACGGGTGGGGTGTTTAGCGAGGAGTACTGGCAGGTTCTCGCAGAGCACACGTGCCGTGCGCTTCTCGCAGAAATGGTCTTCTGCCGCGTTTCGGAGTACGTTGTGCGGGTGGAGGGAGTGTGGCGACAGCGCGGCCAAGAGGTGGTGCGGGGCCCGACCGCGGCGGGGTGCCAAGGTGGGGACGACGCGCTGTCGAAGTTGGCGTCAAACTGGGGCATGCTCAAGTACATGGATGACCACTTCTACGAGCCCTCCTTTGGAAGCCGTCTGCCAAACGATGGCGTGCCGAGGGGGAGGCGGGGGCAAGTGAAGGGATGAGCGGGGAGGGGGGGGGGTTCCTTCTTTCCAAACACAGAGGCGGTGACGAGGGTGCGGGGGAGGGAGCAGGGTTTGTGTGCGATGGCGGGCCGTTTGCCGTGACTTGGCGAGCGTGAACGGGTGTGTGTGTGGGTGTGTCCGCAGAGGAGAAAGGATAAAGGACAGATAAAAAAAAAGAATGAATGAATGCAACTGTGTGTCTTTGCAAGGAGGCGCTTTTCCAAGCGAAACTGCTCCACGTGGCGCGAGGACCCGTCCCCGCAACTTTTGGAGGACAATGGGGACAGTTGCTGCCGTGAGAGGAGTATTGCTAACGCACATTATACCATGTCTTCCCACGAGAGAAGGATGTGGAGTGAGACGAGGCTGGGGAGGAGAGGGGTGGGGGGACGTGTGACTGTTTTTATTCTTCTTTCTTTGTATTAGAAACGCGTGTGTGCGCAATGAGAACGCTTGCCAACAGTCTAGGCCGAAGCCTCGTCGTGTCTGTCTCCCTCTTTCTCTCTGCGTCTCCAGAACCCTGTGTCCGCTTTTTCGTTCTTGTTGTCGTCGTCTCCCCCCCCCCTTCCTCTCGCTGCGTGGTTGGTTTTCCTCGTGGCGCGCATGCCGCCCCTCAGCGGAGCCGAAGGGTCAAGACTAGAAGTCTGATTCCGCCGCCTCACCGGAAAGCTGAGAGGCAGGAGAACGAGGGAGAGAAAGGCAGAAGCTGTAAACCGAGGTGTCGCGTGGCATTCTTTAGCGAGGAGGCGGGGGCCTCTGACACGTCGCTCATGATAAAATACCTGCTACTTATCAGCCGCCAGGGCAAGCTGCGCCTGGCCAAGTGGTACGTTGCGTATTCCAAGAAGGAAAAGGCCAAGATTGTGCGGGAGGTGTGTCAACTCGCCCTGGGTCGATCTATGCGGTTTTCCAATGTGGTGGAACACAGAGGCAGCAAGTACATTTGTCGTCGTTACGCCTCCCTTTACTTTGTCGCTTCCATCGACAGCGATGATAACGAACTGACCGCGCTGGAGATCATTCACCACTTTGTGGAGATACTAGATCGCTACTTTGGCAACGTCTGCGAACTCGACCTCATCTTTAACTTTCATCGCGCCTACTTTGTGTTGGACGAGGTGATGTTGGGCGGCGAATTGGAGGATAGCAGCAAACGCGCGGTCCTAAAGTATGTTCAGGTGCACGACAGCGTCTCGGAGGAGAGCGAACAGTCCGGACCAAACGGGGCGGCGGCGGCTTTGGCGGCAACCGTCGGCGCGTTCAAAATTTCGTAGGCCGCCGGAGTGAAGAAGGAATATGAAAGAAGAGAATAAGAGGAGGGAAAGGGGGAAAGAAAAACAAACAAACACGGCTATATTTTTACGGATGCGTTTATGCATTCCCTCTTTGCTATTGTTATTTTTCTTTCTTTTCCTTTTTGCCGCGCTTCCGCCGCGAAAGACGCGCAGCGAGGCGGGGCGCATCTCCGGGCGCGGCCGCCATCTCTTTTTTCCCTTCTCCCTCTTTTTTCGCTTCGGCTTCTCCGGTCGGTTGCAGGTCGCGCGCCGCTTGTTGGCCGCCGCCACATACGCGGCGCGTTCGCGTGGGCAGCAGGCGCAGGAGGCGCTGCCGCGACGGCGGCTTGCGGCGAAAAGGTCCCGCCGCCGGCGCGACCGCGGCCCCTCCTCGAGGCACCAAACCCTGAATAATCCTGCTGCCACTCCCCCACAGCCGACCTCGCGGCGCACCCTTTCTTTTTTTTCTCTTCTCGAAGTTCTGGCGAGGCGCTGCCGGCCAAAGGGCACTCGAAGGGTAAGGGCAAGAGGACTGTGCGGAAGGGCTCCGAAGGCGAGGGAACGGGCCCGATACGGCTGGTGGCGCTTATGGCGGACGCGCCCCAGCAGCCGGCCCGCGGCGAGGGACCGCGGGAAACGGCCGGCGGCGAAGGGGCGCCGCGCGTTCTCGACTTTCCGCGGGGAGCTAGCGCTGGATTTGCCGACGCCGTGCGCGGGTCGCGGGCGCTCGGCGCGACGAGCGGTCCTCCGAGCGGCACCGGCCTGCGAAGATGGATCAGGCGAGCGTGGGGAGCCCTGAGTAGAACAAGCGAGGGGGAGGAGCCGCCGGACGGCGGCCGCAATCCAGGCTGAGGGCCGCCATCGCCACGCAACCACCCGCGTTAATCGCGTTCATGGTTGTTGTTGTTGCCTTCGCGGCGGGCCCCTCTGGCGCTGTCGACGAGGCCGCGCCACCGGCCGCAGGGCGGGTCTGGAAAACCTCCGGCCCGGCGACTTACAGAGCACCGAACGAAGCGGCCGCCGGCCGCGATCACGCCGTCGCGGGGGCGGCCCCAGGGCTCCCTTTTTTTTTATTCTTTGCCGGCTTCCCTCCGGAGACGCGAGCTTCCGCTTAATTCCGCTTCTTCTTTCCGCCTGCCTCGCCGTAGCGGCGTGTGCCGAGGCTCTCGAGGCCCCTCGCCGGAATTTCCGGACGCCGTCGGCGCGAAGGTGACGCCGTCGGCGCGACTCGGCCGCCGCAAAAAAAAAGATCAGAGAAGGGCCACGAAAAGCTATGGCTCCCCCGCCCCGCCGCCTTCTTTTTTGCCGCGCCGCCGGCGCGACGTCGGCGCCGCGGGGGCACCGGCCGGCCGCGCGAGGCGCGCCGGCCTCTCCGACGCTCGACGTGGTGGACGCGGAGGCCTCTCCGCCGGCGTCGGGCCACGGCGCCAAACGGTCGAGACGCAGCGCGGCGAAGGTGCGGCCCGGGGACGGCGTCCAGCTGGCACATCTCCACCGGCCTCGGCACCCCGCGCAGCGCCACCGCGCCCAGCGCACTCACCTCCAACTGCTCCCGCTCGTTTGTGCTCAGCGACATGTACGCCGCACGCGTCAGCAGCGCCTGCCCGCCGTTCCCCACGGCCCCCGTGCGCGCCGCCATGTTCGCCGTGTCGCCGTAGTAGTCGTACCCCTTCGTCGCCTCGTCGCGCCGGATGTCGCACAGCCCGGTGTGCACCCCGACACGCACCCGCAGGCCGTTCCAGTGCTGCCGGTACACCGCGGCGTCCAGGCGCGCCGTCGGCGGCACGTACTCCTCCGCGTCCTCCT
>NW_021704708.1:0-10639 GCF_003719485.1 Trypanosoma conorhini | reverse complement strand
GACGCCCCGGAGAAAAAAAAAGGGGGGGGGGCGTCACATTTTGAGACGTAAGACTTGGGGGGTAGGGTGAGGGGAGGGGGGTATGCCTTCGCTGCCTTGTCTGCAGCGGCACTCTGCGGCGGCGGTGTGTGTAGTGAGTGGCGTGGAGAGTAGATTGGCACTTTCCACGTTCAGTTGTTCTCGCCGCCGGGCATCGACTATGACTGCGATGACCTCCGAGCCGGTGGTGTGCCGCCGTATTTACGACTGCCAGAAGCACGTGCGGGGTTTGCTTCAGGAGACCTCGGCAGTCTTTGCCCCCACGGCTCGGTCACGGTTGCGGCATGGGAAGGCGTTTCCCAAGCGCTACTGTGGCGCCCGCACTCTGCTGGAGCTGCATGAAATGTCGCGGCATTTTGTGGCGTCGTTGCGCGCGACGCTTTTTCTTCCTCGTGACGTGGTTCAAGAGGTGGACGATTTCCCTATGTTTCTATTGAGCCACTTCCGACGTGCGGTTGCGCGGGCAAAGGAGGAGCGCCCTTGGAGCGAAGGGGAGATAGTGGAAGGATTCGTGGATTGGATGGACATGGTGCTTCCTGCCTCCCCATCCTCCGGCGGGGAGGAGGAGGTTGTCTCCTTCGTGGAGCTCATGCGGCTTGTGCAGTCTTTTGTGCGCTATCATCACGGTGTACGGTGGGGTGGTTGGGCGACAAACACCGAGTGGCACCGCGGTGGCTATCTACTGCATCCGTGGCATGACACGTACTGTCCCACGTCGCGTTCAGAGCAGATGCCGTATGTGCATCTGCTGCAGTGGCTGCTCCGGCGAAGGCCGGCGCAGGACGAAGAAAAGCGCATCACCGACACAGGAAGCAGAGGCGCAGCAGGCGTTGAGTTGTCCGCGAGGGACGGTGCGATGCGCTGGTGGGGTGCAACAGAGCCATTCTCTCCACCATCATGGCGAGGGGAGTGGAGTGCGGGTGCTACCGTTGGGTTTGCGGCGCTGGACTGCGGCTGCCACAGTGGTTACATGACGGATCTTCTCTTGAAGGCCGGGGCGCAGCATGTGGTCGGCGTTGACGTCGCCGCGCATGCTCTGGGAAGCGCCGAGGCGACTCTTCGGGAACACCTGCGCGAGCGGCGCAGCACGACGAGTGTGGCGAAAACAATGCGATTTATTCGATGCGACCTGCTTCCTGAGCTGGAGTCTGTGGCGAAGGAGGGCGAAGCGGAGGCAAGCCCCCTTATGGAGGAGAAAAACACTTTGGCCACCGCCGCCGCGCGTCGCCGACGTCAGGCGCGGCACCGCCGTCTGCCGGAGAGCCCCCAGGCGTCTGCCTCGATCCCTGCCGGGGCCACTGCCACAGAGGAGGGCGAAGTTGGTCCGTTTGATCTTCTCGTGTTTCACCCTCCCATGCAGCCGCTCCTTCCACCATGGCCGTTGGTGCAGGAGTCACCCAACGTCTTTGAGTACCTTCCGCCGGGCGCCGAGGGTCATCACCCACACTCTACCTTGCCTGCACTACACAGGCTTCTGCAACAACTTCTTTGCTCCTCGAAAGCCCAAGGTGTCAGCCACACCCAACCGCGACGGTGTACTACTACGACGCCGCTGCTGCAGGATGGGGGTTACATCGCATTTGTGCTTCCACGGGCCTTTGACCCAAAAGACATTCTGAAATACGTCTCATCATCTCAGTCGTATTCGTTTAACGGGGGCGGTTATTTTGCCTCCCTCAGCGACGCTGTCACGGGGGCGCTGGAAGGGTCGTACGAGTTGGTCCTGCGTCGTCGTCACTCGCTGGCGGGGATGTGCGACGCCGGCGGTGACGGCGTCCCCCGCTGCGACGCGGTGTACCTCCGCGAGTTTGCCCACCCACAGTGCCAGGACCGAATCAGACGGGAGCTGAACGCCTTCTACAGCACCCACCAAGCGGTGGATCTGCTTGTGCTGCGGAAGAAGCCAGTCAGCGACGGGAGCGGCGTGGGCGCGAGGAGTGGGGGCGACAAACGTAATGAAAGTCATGGGGCGAGCTCCGTCCGTGCCAACCGAGGCGATAATCCGCTTCCGTTCGACGAGAGCTTTGAGTACATGGAGTACATCCCGGCCGACGGTCCCCCGCCCCAGCACCACTGGACGGCGATGACGCCAACGTACTCTTATTTGGAGGATGACTTTTTCGGCAGCAACGCGGCGACAGCAGGGGCGAGTTCGCATAAACGGAACTTTTTGTCCGTCGGCCACACCGCCTCTCCCGTCAGAGAAGAGAACGCAGAAGGCCCCACGGCCAACGTGAGTCACGCAGAACTGCAAACGTTGGAGCGCAACATGCAGAATTACCGGAGCATCTTCACTGGGGAGCTCAAAACGCGGCGTAGGCGTCGACTACGCAAAATGGCATTGCAGTCAGTGGAGAAACAGGAGTGGTACATTGACGAGAAACTTGTCAAGTCCGAGGGGGCGAAGATCGACCTGCTTAACGAACTCTCACGGTTTGACTTGCAAGATTGGGACTGATGCGTGTAAATGTTTCTCTGTGCATGTTTTTTTTATTTCTTTCCTGTAAAGAAGAGGACGGCGCTTTCTGTTCTGTTGTTCTTCTTCTTATCGTTGGGTGCGTGTGTGTGTGTGTGTGTGTCGTCGCCGACGGTTTCTTTTCTTTTCTTTTTTTCCCCCTTGCGTCGCTGCCGTCAGGTTTATGTGGCTGTGCCGCCGGTGGTTTTCTGAGGCGTTTCCCTGCTCCGGCGTTGCGTGCTAGGGGAGAGTAGCTCACGCACTCACGGATGCGTATCTTTTTTGCGCTTCTTCGCGATTGCTCTCTCAGTGCGCGTGATGACGGCGGAGAAAGGCCCCAGTATTACGCTCCGTCTGCAGCGGCTCTACGAGTCCGTGACGGCGGCGATAGAAGAAGATGCCAGAGCTGATTTTCAGCACGCAACTCCATCATCAACGTTGATGATGGACGTTGCGCAGGACTACAGCAGCATCCTGGGCGATGCCGCCTCACTGGCGGTCGTGCCCGATTCCTCTGTGGTGATCTACGAAGCCCTTCGTGTGGCCTCCTGCTTGTTAGCGTTTGAGAGCCACGGTGTTCGCGGCACGTCCGCCGCCACGGAGACGGTGGCGGCGTTCATTGCGTACGCTTTGGAAGGCATAGAGCGTTTGGTCACGCTACTTCCCAGCAACGAAGATCTGCCGCTGCCGAAGCCGTCGCGGGAGAAATTAATCGCAGTGGTGTGTCTGCTGCTGTACCCCGCCGCGCAGCAGCAGTCCGAGCCCGACCGCGCTGCGTCATCCAACTCACATCCTTCAAGTGGCGGCGATGCGGTTGCAGGCGTCTCACGACCCCAGCATGCATGGAGGGATCGCCGGCTTTTGTGTGCTCGCCTGCTAACTGAGTGCGGGTTGCCTCGTTGCAGGGACATGGAGGAGCTTCTTTCGTCGTCCTGCGTCTACGGCAGTTTGCTGCAGCAGTTTCTTCTTCAGACACTACAAAGAGAGTTTACCATGATGCGACGCCACGCGAGCGGTTTACTGACCGCTTTAAACGGCATCACCGATGAGTTTGCAGACGAAGCAGGCACTAGCGGCAGCGGCGGCTGTGACGAAAAACGTTTTTATTATTACGCCATTCTCTCCGCGTCGTCGGGCGGCGTTCCCACGCGACCCGCAAGAAGTGGCTCAACGGCTTCCAGCTTTTCCACCGGGTGCAACACGCCTCGCTCCCGCCATACCAGCGATGACTCCGCCTGGCAGCTGCGGGGCGGTAAGCGGCGGAGCAGCACAACGCAGCGGCTTGTGTGTCAAGGGAGCGCCGCAGTGCTGTGGTCACTTGCTGCCTTGGCCTCCCTCGGTGCCGGGGAGGCGCGCCACGAAGAGGCGGCACCGCAGGAGCTCTACGACCAAACTTCGGACTTTGTCGACTTCGTTGGGGATCTCGTTAGCGTCTGCGCCGTCGTCGTCCGTCCATTTCTTACGGAGCAGTTGGAGTTGATGCGGCAGCTACGGCAGGACACGTTCCACGCGTCTCTGCACTCACAGGCTCTGCGAGGACTTCTTCTCTGCATTAATGAGGACGTCGCGCGATACTGCCAATGGAAGGCGGTGGTGGAGCAATTCCTCTCCCGCTGGGACCCTGCGTTTGCTCGCGCGTCGCCTCCACGCACGGCGGCGAATGGCGCCCCGTTGGTCTCACCGCGAGGGGCGCAAGAGTCAAGAGAGAAGAGGCAGGCGGAGCAGGTTCTTCTGCAGGGCAATCTGGTCCTGGGAACGGGGCTGGAGAATAATACAGAGCCCCGGTGGGAGCCTGTGGTGCCCGCGCTGGCGGCACACCTTGCACTGCCGATTCCGGACGATAGTGAGCTGGCAGTGCCGGAAGTTGTTTCGCTCTTCACGGAGGTGAAGCACTTTCGCGAGGGAGAACGGGAGGCGCTGTGGACCCACTGGACGCGTCTGCGCAGAAATACCATGACACTAGCTGCTGAGGTTGCCCGCATGCAGCACCGCCTCAACTTTCTTCTGGAGTCCAAGGTGATGCTTTCCTCACTCAGCGCTGCCCCCAGGCAAGCCTTCGAGTGTGAGTGGGAGAAACGGATCTCTCAGCGATTGCGGGACTTGCAGCAGGCGCTGCGCCGAGCTCAGCAGCGGCAGGGCGAACAGCCACAACGGGGGTCACAGACGTCTCAAGTCCATCAGTGAGGCAATGAGATGTTGTTGTTGTTGTTTTTTTTTTGATTCCCTCCTCTTTTTTTTTCTCCGCGGCCCTCCCTCGGCGTTGGTCGATGGCCACTTTTTGCCCTCCCTCCCCGCCCCCGCTGACGCGTGTTTTTGTCGTCCTTTTGTTGTCCGTTTTTTTTTTCTTCTTCTCTTGCGTGCGTGCACTCAAGCAAAGAGCGAGGCAGCTGAGAATCAAAGGAACGACAAAAAATATATAAATAAAAAAGGACCCCAAAGAAAATACCTACAACCGGAAAGGCAATACACAAAGCACCGGTCAACGAAAAGAAAATAAAAATAAAAAAGGCGGCAACGAGGAAAACCGTTCTCTTTTTCTGGGCCTGACGGCTAGGGACAGTATGACGGACCTCGTGACTGACACCAGTGGTCTCTTTGAACACGGGACGCCCGGGTTTGCGTTCAACAACGTCTATCGTTGCTTTCCGCAGAGCGGCAATGGCCTTTTGTTTCGTCTCGTGAACGACAAGAAACAGTGGGCCTTTTACAATGACACAGAGAGGATGGTGTTCCGCGTGAGCGCGAAACTTGGCAAGGGCTCGCGAGTCAAAGCCCTTGGCCGGGCGAAGCTAACAGAGCTGAGTGAGGAGGAGAAGGGGCAGTGGGGTTTCGAGGTCAGTGTGTTGGTCGAGCCCGGCCGCACGGAGCGCTTCCTGGAGGGCAGCGTGGAGGGATTTCAGGTCGACTTTCAAAGCGAGGCGGTGTCGGAGGACGACGTCGAGTTTGAAAACGGCCGCCCGGCGGTGAAGTATGACAGTGTTTACAGGTGCCTAAAGGGCCACGGCAATGGGCTTTTGTTTCGCCTCGTGACGAAGGGGAGCGGGGGCGAAGAGTGCACGTGGAGCTACTACAATGACACCAAGGACTACGTGATGGAGGTGGAGGTGGCCTTCGCCGACAAGAGTTGCGTGGAGCCGCTCGGCAAGACGCGGGTTGAGGTTGATCCCGCAAACAAGGAGGGGGTGGTGTACAAAACTTCCGTGTGGCCGCTGCGCACGGAGTCGTTTCTCCGTGGCCACCCGCGCGAATACCGGCAGAATTTTCTGGCAAATCCCATGGACAATGAGCAATCGGAGGACTTTGCTGACATTCATTTTGAAAATGGCCGACCCGATCCCGACGTGATCGCCTATCCGTGCAGTAAAATATTCAGGGGCTTTAAGAATAAGGGGAACGGGCTTGTCTTTCTTCTTGTCGACGATGAGGCGAAGAAGTGGGCCTTTTACAACGACACAACCGAGTACAGTATTACAGTGACGGTCAAGTTCGCCCCCAAAAGTGTGTATCGGGCGGCACGGAATACTGCCGTGTCGAAGAACCCCGATGTGGAGGGTGGGACCATTTGCGTCGTGACGGTCCCTCCTGTCACGACGGAGCTCTTCATTACCGACGGCAATCCGGCGGAGTACCAAATGTCGTTTTCTGCGGTTGGGGCGGAGAGAAGCCAGCCGGAAGAGCACCCCAAGTACGAAAACGGCGGGCCCGACAAAAGTGTGATGCCGCTCATCGACAAGGTATACAAGTGCTTCAAGGACCACGGCAACGGCCTCCTCTTCCGCCTCGTGGACGAGCGGAGAGGCCAGTGGGGCTTTTACAATGACACGAAGGACGTTACGTTCAGCGTGAAGGTCAATTTCGAGCACGACTCCTCAGTGAACGTTTTGGGGAAAACGCGGCGGGAGGAAGACGCCGAACTTGGCCCTGTCTGCGTGCTGGACGTGCCGCCTCGCTCCACGGAGCTCTTCGCCAAGGGCGACCTCTCAGGCTTCAGTACGAAGTTCAGTGGAAAGAGACACGCGTAGGCGCACGATAGTGCAAGGGAGAGGCGGGCATCTCAACAGTCACGTTACCCTCGTGCTGTGGATAACTGGGCAGGGGGGGCAAAGATGTGGCAAAGAGTAAAAGGAGATACACGCACACGCACACATACACACACACAGAGGCAGACAGAACGCCACTGAAAGGAGAGAAGTGGCAGTAGGGGGTGGGGGGGGGGGCAGCAGAGCCATAATAATAATAAAAGAAACACGCAAAAACGAATACTTACGGAAAAACGACATGAAACCTTTTTTTTTGTATGCGTGTGTGTGTTATTGTTGTTGTCGACTGGTTATTCTTTTCGGCAATGAACCGCTAGCTTTATGTGGATGAATTTACCCTTCGAAGCTACATATATGTATACATGTATGTGTGTGTATACTCTCCTCATTTTTTAAAACTTTTGGTTCGCATTTTGCTTTATTTCTGGCGTGTGATGTGATTATGCGTTTTTGTTTTTGTTTTTGTTATTGTTGTTGTTGTTTTTTTATTCCCTCTGCCCTTACCTGCGTATGGGGGTGCAGCTGCGTAAACACACGGACTTAGTCAAGCCTGAGAGGAAGCCGCTTTGCATGGGGCTTGTCTTCAAACATGTGTGTTATCGGCATCAACGGTGCCAAGTTTGCACACTCCCACTGTTTTTGCACAGCTGAGCGAAGCAACTGAAGGGACTGCGGGAGGTCACAGGGCAAAGAGAAACGAAGTCAGTACCCTTTTTTTTTTGTTGTTCGTTTGTTTTGCTTTGGTTTTACTTCCTCTTTCGTGTGGGTGCGTGCGGGGTTCTTCGTCGGCCTCTCGGTCACTGGTGAATTTTGTGGGACGATGGGCGCGTTTCTTCTCTCCTTCTTTTCTTGTTGCGTGGCTTTGCGTCACCACGCCCCCTGCCTTGGGCCCGCACACGCAACGGCAGCGCAAGCAAAACGGATAGGTCGGAACGAGAGGGAGCGTCTTTCCCACCCACCCACTCCCCCCCAGCACTGACGGAGTCTCTCTTCAGGCACCCAAGCACAAATTCGCCAGCAGCAACAAGGACAACAGGAAGCAGTAAGTAGGGGGACAGGGCACGTGTGGGAGGCTCTCTCGTCCATGTCCGCGAGTAAAGACGTTGTGTTCCCAAACATCCTCTGGGCGCAGCGATCGGAGCACGTTTTCCTCTCCATCCCGCTACAGGACGCTAGCAACGTCGTCGTGGAAATTCGGGATGGGCGCGTGCTACACTTTGCCGCCGCCGCCGGGGAGCAGAGTTACGGCTGCACCCTCGAGCTATTCCATGAAGTCTCCTCTGAAGAAAGTAGTCACGTGACGCTTCCGCGGCAGATTGAGGTCAAACTCAAGAAGAAGTGGCCGAATGACCCCAGTGACGACGAGGAGGCAGCACTCTGCCGCGCCTGGCCACGGCTGACGAAGGAGAAAGCGAAGAATTGCCACATTCAGGTCGACTGGTCACGCTGGAAGGACGAGGACGATGACGCAGACACGGAGAGCGAGGGGGGCTTGGACTTTGGCTACGGCAATATGATGTCAGAAATGATGATGCAGAAGGGGCTGGAAAATGAAGCGCCGGCGCCGCTTCAGAGTGGAGCGGAGGCCACTGTTGGGAGCGCCAACCTCGGCAAGAAGGATGACCCCGGGGCCGTGAATAATAGCGACGATGACTACGATGACTTGCCTCCTTTGGAGGGGTAAGATGTCTCATTAAGCTCGTTGTCACGGGGCTCTGTGGACAGCATTGGCACAGGCCGCGCAACGATTGTTCCCATCGCGGGAAAGGCATCTTTGGGGAGAGGGTTCATGCGAAGGACTTCATGGTAGAAGTAGTAATGATGGTTACGAGGAAGGATGGAGGGGAGTGAGCGAGAGAGGAGGAGAGAGGGCAAGAAGAAAACGAAAAAAAGAGACCAGGGTAGGCGAAGCTAGTGAGGGAGTCGCTGGGGAAGAGGTGTTGTGTGAGGAGGTGACGTTGCCTAGGCACAGGCCGCCACCGTACCTTTTCCTAACCTTTCTCACCTTTTTTTCCCCCCTTTCTTGCAGGTGCACACATCTGGGTCGGGTAATGGTTGAGTGCTTTATTTTAAAGGCACTCGTGCCCATACATTCCTGGCACTCTGTGGTGTTTCCAGGATGTTGTCTGCGCCGGAGAGGTTGCCCCTTTTTTTTTTTTGTTAATTCCATTATTATTGTTATTATATATTTATATATATTTTTCTACATGTGGTGGTGGTGGTGGGGGGGGCAACTTATACTTTGTGGTCCTGCCATTGTCGTTATTGGCTTTTTCGCTTTGCGCCTCTGCACCTGTGCGTGCGTCGCCGTGTTCTCTTTCCCTTGTCGCACCTTCCTTTTTCCAGGAGTATGGCACACCGGCCCGCCTCTACGGAAACGCGGCGCGCCCCGCCGATCCCCGCCCCCCCGGACGCACACCCCTCGCAATGGCCTTGGAGAGGGGTGATGTCTGTGCATGCGGGCACACGCGTGCACAAAAAAAAAGCGGTCTTCAAGCGCGTGGGGAGAAGCACTGCCCACAGCAGTACGTGGGGTTTAAAGGCGGTCTGCAAGGGGGTGGGGGGGAGGGTCCCACGTGGCGGCGAGACGGCAGCTGCTGAGCCGCGCGCAGCCGACGGTTTCTGTTCCCCCGGCGCACGCAGGATCCTCGGCGCCGCAGTCACTTCCTCTTGACGGGAACTGGGGGCTGCAACGGGCGTTGACCGTGGTGCCTCTCCGTGCCGTGGTGGCCCAAGCGGGAAGAGGGGCATGTGAGGCGGCGACCCTCTTCTCGCCCCGCTGCAAGGCAGTCGTGTCGTTGTCCGTGGTGTGTGACGCCATCGGCGTTGGCTGCCGACCTCCAAACGTTCTCACTTCTCCCGCCTCTCTTTCCCTCTTTCTGTCCTTTTCCTTCTTTCTTTACTTCTCCTCCTGTGCGCCTTGCCTCTGCGGACTCTGTCTGCGGCACCCACCACCTTGGCGCAACTTCCGCAAAGCCCTCTTCCACTAAGAAGAAAAAACAACAACAGCAGCAAAAAAAACACAAACCGTTTTTTCCAAATCAGACACATACAGCAGGGAGAGAAAAAGGAAAAAAAAAATACGTTACAGGCGGAATCCGGGCGGAGGGGATCAGTCAATAACAACCGAAGTGGTGTGGCGATAGTTGTAGGAGCGGCAGTCATGCGGTCCTTCTTTTCCAAAAAGCCTGAGTTCGACACCGTGAAGGTGAAGGCCACCATTCGAATGGCTGTGTCGCGGGTGCGCATGCAGCAGAACAAACTTGTCAATAGCGTAAAGATCCAGCGGCGCCAAATTGCGGAGCTCCTCGCGTTGCAGAAGTACGACTCGGCCCTCATCAAGGTGGAGCAGGCTATACGCGACGATGTGGGCATTGAGGGGCTTGAGGCGCTCTCGCTTTTTCTCGAACTTCTCGCGAACCGTGTTCAGATGATTGCGGAGATCAAGGGAGGCAGAGGAGACGCCGCCGAGGCGCGTTGTCCGCCGGAGCTTAAGGAAAGCATCACTTCGGTCCTCTGGGCCTCTGCCCGGCTGGGGGATGTTGCGCCGGAGCTGCAGAGTATCAGGAAGTTCTTTGAGATAAAGTTCGGGAAGGCATTTGTGGCGATGGGCGTAGACAACACCGAGTTTTCTGTGAACCAGACAATTATTGATCGTCTTGGCATATTCACACCGTCAAACGATCGTTGCCTGCAGTACCTCACCATGATTGCGTCCGAGTACAGCATTGAGGGCTACGACGAGGAGAAGTTGCGTGACCCGAACACTTTAGTTGCCTCTGCTGCCGCCGCGAGCGGCGCCGCAATAATGAATGCCGTCGATGAGAATAGCAAAGCCGGCGGTGCCGCCACAGGCGGAGCTGTTGCTAGCAGCACCATCAAAACACCCTCGGGGCTGCGCATTCCAACGCTGACGACCCCGCGTGATGAATTGGAATGGCGCCTACTCCAACTCAAGCGAGCGTGAGAGAAGAGGGAATAAGAGAAAAAAAAAGGCCGATACAAAGACAGCTTTTTTTCTATTGTTGTTCTTTTTTGCTGCCTTCCTTTTGGTAGGGGGCAGGTGAGAGCAGAGCTGGCGCCCTAGCTGGCATTGCATGCATGG
>NW_021704705.1:7560-10699 GCF_003719485.1 Trypanosoma conorhini | reverse complement strand
CCTCCTCGGCCCTGCGTTTGGCCTCTGCTTCTTCCTCGGCCCTGCGTTTGGCCTCTGCTTCCTCCTCGGCCCTGCGTTTGGCCTCTGCTTCCTCTTCAGCCCTGCGTTTTGTGTATGCATTCTCATCCCTGTCAATGTTGCGTAGGACCCACTCATCGCCCACAGTGTGCAATTGAGTTCTTACTTGTTTTGTTTCGTCTGCCTGCTCCGGTTTAGCCTGCGCATTTCTGACTTCAATCATTCTGCTAGTGATGGATGCCTTTTTGTGGTTATTTGTGTACGTGCCGCCGTGCCCGGGTGATAAGGGGATGTTTGCGGCGCCCCCCTCTTGCCGCACGGTGGCGCGTGGGAGGAGGGCTGCCAGTTGGCGGGCGTCCAAGCCGGCTGTGGGGGAGTCCTGCCTGCCGCCGACGCGCGGTGGTCTATGCGCGGGGGCCAAGGCGATGAAGATGCAGCCTTCCCTGAAGCGGCTGAGCAGCTTTAGGCGACGCCTGTCGCACTTGTGGACGAGCTCGCGCCGCACGTGCGCCTCCGCGAGGACGACGGCGAAGGCCACGGAGCAGTACCGCCTGTAGCCCGGGCCGGCCTGCGCGGCGGACGCGGGTGGCGGTGCGAAGTCCCGGACTTCCAAACCGGCCGGTGCCACAATTTTTTCCGCCGCGTCGCCCCGGCGCAGGTCGGGCGCGCCCCCTACTTGCACAGACGCGTCCACCGCGTCGCGCGGGCGCCTGTCGGGGCGGGAGCGCGGTGTTATCATCAGCCCGTCACTGCGCGGCAACGGCGCGGGAAGGGCTTCGTGGGGTTCACACGGGCCCTTTGCATCCCCCTCGCGCTCGAGCAGGCCGGCTTGGGTCGCCTTCAGCTCGCTGATTTCTGCGCGCAGCCGCCCCAGAGCGGCACGGCTGCCGCCGTTTTTCTTGAGCCGGCGGAACTCTTTTATGAGTTTCTCGGTGCGGCGGACGGTGTCCAGCACGGCGAGGGCGTCGACGCGCGCGGCCGGCTTGGGGGCGTCCGAGGGTGGCATTGGCGTCGCCCCGTCGCTTCTACTGGCCGGCTGCGCGCGTGTGTTTGGGGGTGGGGGGCAGAGGGGGGAGCGGCAAACAGACGTGCAGAGAAAACAACAAGAACAAGAACAAGAAAAAAAAAAAGGTGTGTGTGTTTGTTGGGGGAGGTGGGGAAGGGAGGCGCGGGCGCACGGCATTTCGGCCGCCCTGCGTTACCGCGCCGGCCCGCATGCCCGCAGCAGCGGCAGCAAACAAGCAAGCAAACAAACAAACAAAAGGCCGCCGCCACATCTATGTGTGTCCCGCTCCACTACCATCCGGAGGAAAAAAAAAAAAACAAAAACAGTAATGGACTGCACATGCTAGCTACAAAAAAAAAAGGAAGAAAAACAACAACAACAACAACACTCCAACGACGCGAAAACACGTACTCGTAGCTAAAAATAAATTACTCCTCTCACAGCCCCCAAGGATGCCTATTTGCCCACGCTAACGACGCCCTTTTTCCCCCCGTGCACAAAGGCGTCATCCCACACGCTTGGCAGCTGGTCCAGGGAGGCGGCCACAGCAGTCGGGTAGTGGAAGCCTATGGAATGAAGCTGCTGAAGCACAAATTCTAGTTGCGTCTGACGCTCGCTGTAGGAGAGGCCCGCGAGGTACGCGGGGAGGTACATCCCCTGCATCGTCACCTCGTTGTAGATGAGATTTGCGCCAGAAAACATTAAGCCGACGCCGTTCTGCGCGCCATACGAGACCACGTGCCCCCCGCCGCCAACAAGTCCGAGGAAGGTGTCGAAGTGGCGGCCGCCGACCCCGTTGAGGTACAGCGCAGCCCCAACGTTCCCGATCGCCTGCCGCATCGCGCGGGCACCCTTCCCGTTATACTCAAAGACCTCGCTGCCGTACTTGGCGTGGCGCTGCTTCGCCCCGTCAAAGCGCTCACCGGTGGCGCAGGCGGTGAGGACCCTCACACCGAGCGGCTTTGCCAGGGCCGCCACCGCCAGCGCCGTGACGCTGCTACCGCCATTCTGCACCACCACCTGCCCCTTCCGCAGCCGCGTGAACCCGTTCAGCAGGTGCTGGGCGACCACGTAGTTGGCGGCGTTCACGGCGAGCGGAGCGTACTTGGGGTCAATCTTGTGCACCGCCGCCGCGTCCACCGCCACCCGCGTCGCCCACGTCCCGTGCACGGGCGCCACCCACACGGTGTCGCCCTCCCGCAGCGTCTGCGAGCCGCCCGCCGCGACGACTTTGCCGACGCCCTCGCAACCGCCGACGCGCGGAAAGGCGGCGGGCGGGGGACGGCGCCGCCCCAGCGCCGTCCCGTTGACCACAGCGGCGTCTGCGCGGTGCAGCGGGGCCTGCAGCACCTCCACAACGACGTCCTCCTTCGCGGGGACGACATCGAACGTCTCTTGCCGCAGCACGCGGGCAATCGGGCCGCAGCGCGCGTAGCGCCACCCTTTCGACGAAAACTTCGACATTCAACTCCCACTCAACTACAAGAAGGGTCCCAACCCACACAAGCACAAGCAAACAACAAGAGGAAGACAACCAACAACACCAACAAACAAACAAAACATCCGCTACAGGAACGGCGTAATAGGCCCAAAACAACGTAGGTGCCAAAACTCAGTCACCGCGCAAACAGGTACACCCACAACGGCAAAAACAATAACACTCACACGCCCGCAACGTCGTTTCTCTCCCTACACCGCACGTTTGCAGGAGTACAGCAGGTTCTTCAGCGCCTTCACCTCCTTCTCGCTCTTAATGACGTTCATCTTTGACTGATAGTGCTGCAGGAACAGCTGTGTGTGCTCCTTCAGCATCTCCTCGAGCTCGCCATTCAGAACTGGGCTGTTCAGCGTGAAGAAGCGGATCAGGTAGTTCAGCTCCTGCACGTACATGTAGAAGAACTTGTTCTTCGCCGCACCGTACATGATGCCCAGGTCCTTGTGCACCAGCAGGTACTCGTAAAACTTCACGTAGTGCACCTTCACGTCGTCCAGGTACCCGTTCAGACACGCGTAGAGCGAGACGACGGCGCTCATAAAGTACGACGGCTGCTTCTGGTTGAACAGCGCAACGAAGCGCGCTCCGCGGATCATGGGAATCGTCTGCACCTGCTGCCC
>NW_021704705.1:5015-7535 GCF_003719485.1 Trypanosoma conorhini | reverse complement strand
AGACGAAAGAACGAGAAAAGAAGGGTCACCCACGCGCCACCGGGAAACTCAGCGCACAGCCCGCTCTTGCACCCGCGCCCGCGCCCTGCCACACGCCCGCAATGTCTCAAGCAGAGCAGATATCCTTCTTTACTACTGTTCCTACAACTCCGCACACAGTAATCCCTACATGGAAAATGTCTCCAGCGATCCAAAAACGAAACAGCGCGCGGACCTCCGTCCCTACACCACCCAATGCTAATTATTGCCTTAAAAAAAAGGGGAGGAACGCTCCGCTATTAGTAAGATGCCCGCTCCAACACTTCTCGGCAAGTCACCGTCGTTTCTCTCCCTACACCGCACGTTTGCAGGAGTACAGCAGGTTCTTCAGCGCCTTCACCTCCTTCTCGCTCTTAATGACGTTCATCTTTGACTGATAGTGCTGCAGGAACAGCTGTGTGTGCTCCTTCAGCATCTCCTCGAGCTCGCCATTCAGAACTGGGCTGTTCAGCGTGAAGAAGCGGATCAGGTAGTTCAGCTCCTGCACGTACATGTAGAAGAACTTGTTCTTCGCCGCACCGTACATGATGCCCAGGTCCTTGTGCACCAGCAGGTACTCGTAAAACTTCACGTAGTGCACCTTCACGTCGTCCAGGTACCCGTTCAGACACGCGTAGAGCGAGACGACGGCGCTCATAAAGTACGACGGCTGCTTCTGGTTGAACAGCGCAACGAAGCGCGCTCCGCGGATCATGGGAATCGTCTGCACCTGCTGCCCGCCCACCGAGTCGGCGGCCAGCTTGCGGTACTCGGCGAGGATGCCCTTCAGCTTGCCGGCAACGCCCTTCATCGCCACGTTCTGCGCGGACGAGCCCACACGCGAGACGGAGAGGCCAATGTTCACCGCGGGCCGCTGGCCGCCGGTGAACAGCTTCGTGTCAAGGTAGATCTGCCCGTCGGTGATGGAAATCACGTTCGTCACGATATACGCCGTCACGTCGTTGGAGAGCGTCTCCACGATGGGGAGGGCCGTCACGGAGCCGCCGCCCTTCCCGGGCGAAAGCATGGCGGCGCGCTCCAGCAGACGCGAGTGGAGGTAAAAGACGTCGCCGGGGTACGCCTCACGCCCGGGCGGGCGGCGCAGCAGCAGCGAAATCTGACGGTACGCGACGGCCTGCTTGGAAAGATCGTCGTACACGCACAGGCAGTGGCGCCCACGGTTCATGAAGTACTCGCCCATCGTCACGCCGGCGTACGGCGCGAGGTACTGCAGGCCGGCGGGCTCGGCGGCGGTGGCGGCCATGACGGTCGTGTACTTCAGCGCGCCGTACGACTGGAGGAGGCGGTGAATGCGCGCGACGTTGGAGCAGCGCTGGCCAATCGACACGTAGATGGAGATGACTGCGTTCTTCGAAAGGATCTGCTGGTTGACGCGCACCTGGTTGATGATCGTCGACACGGCAATGGACGTCTTGCCCGTCTGGCGGTCGCCCACAATCAGCTCGCGCTGGCCACGGCCGATGGGAATCATGGTGTCCACCGCCTTGAAGCCGGTGAGCAGGTTGTAGTTCACGGGGGACCGCGACACGATGTTCGGGGCGCCGGCGTCCACCTTCCCGACCGTCTGCTCCAGCAGGCCGCGGCTGCGGGTGAAGAGGCCGACGGGGACCTCGTGGCCAAGCGGGTTCACCACCTTGCCCAGCACGCCCGCGCCCACGGGGATGTGCAGCAGCTGCCCCGTCGCCATCACCTTCTGCCCAGACTGCACCTCCGTGATGTTGTCCATCAAAATAATGCCGATGCGGCCGTCCTTCTCCAGGTTGAACACCAGGCCCGCGGCGAACGTCGTCGGGTTCACCTGGATCTGGATGATGGTGTTGTAGGCCACTCCCGGGTTGCCGGGCGCCGGTATGAGCGTGGCGATGGTGCCGTCGATGGAGTGCACGTAGCCAATCATCTCCGTCGCCTTGAAGAACGACTTCTGCCCCGCGGCAGCTGAAGCGGCGGCGGCGGCGGCGGCGGCTGGGGCCTTCGCGCCTCCCGCCGGGGGGGCCGTGGAGGCGAGGCGGGCCGGCAAAGCCGCGGCAAACTTGGAAACAAAACGGCGCATTCCTACCTAGCGATCACTCTGCAGACGAAAGAACGAGAAAAGAAGGGTCACCCACGCGACACCGGGAAACTCAGCGCACAGCCCGCTCTTGCACCCGCGCCCGCGCCCTGCCACACGCCCGCAATGTCTCAAGCAGAGCAGATATCCTTCTTTACTACTGTTCCTACAACTCCGCACACAGTAATCCCTACATGGAAAATGTCTCCAGCGATCCAAAAACGAAACAGCGCGCGGACCTCCGTCCCTACACCACCCAATGCTAATTATTGCCTTTAAAAAAAAGGGGAGGAACGCTCCGCTATTAGTAAGATGCCCGCTCCAACACTTCTCGGCAAGTCACCGTCGTTTCTCTCCCTACACCGCACGTTTGCAGGAGTACAGCAGGTTCTTCAGCGCCTTCACCTCCTTCTCGCTCTTAATGACGTTCATCT
>NW_021704705.1:0-4990 GCF_003719485.1 Trypanosoma conorhini | reverse complement strand
AGCGGGTTCACCACCTTGCCCAGCACGCCCGCGCCCACGGGGATGTGCAGCAGCTGCCCCGTCGCCATCACCTTCTGCCCAGACTGCACCTCCGTGATGTTGTCCATCAAAATAATGCCGATGCGGCCGTCCTTCTCCAGGTTGAACACCAGGCCCGCGGCGAACGTCGTCGGGTTCACCTGGATCTGGATGATGGTGTTGTAGGCCACTCCCGGGTTGCCGGGCGCCGGTATGAGCGTGGCGATGGTGCCGTCGATGGAGTGCACGTAGCCAATCATCTCCGTCGCCTTGAAGAACGACTTCTGCCCCGCGGCAGCTGAAGCGGCGGCGGCGGCGGCGGCGGCTGGGGCCTTCGCGCCTCCCGCCGGGGGGGCCGTGGAGGCGAGGCGGGCCGGCAAAGCCGCGGCAAACTTGGAAACAAAACGGCGCATTCCTACCTACTTTGTGGAAGTATTCTAGAACTGAGGTGGGGGGGGGGAAAGAAAAGAAAGGAGAGAAGCTCTCATTTAGATGAATGGAGTATATATGTGTGTATAAACATATATGGGTTGCTGTCTGCTGGGCTTTATTGTCGGCACAATAGGCTGCTGAAGAACCTCTCAGTGAGCTGGAGAGATAAGGGAGTTTCCCAAGTGGAATATTCAGGAAGTTATATATATGTGCTACTTTTGGCCAATGGTTTTCCAATGGTAAAGACGTACATCCGTCTTTTTTTTTATGTTTGTTTATCGCCTTCATATGTTGTGGGCATCGCCACCACATTTTCTTCTTCTGCGTCTTTTTTTTTTTTTGGATTTTTGTTGTTGTTGGCGCTTCCGTGCGGGCCCGTGTCTTCCTACAGGTCCCGAAGCATCATGCCACGCTTGTGGTTGGGTTGCCAGTTCCTGTTGATTTCCTCGACGAAGACAGACGTGGGCTCTAGCGACGGAAACACGGAGCGTCGCCCGAGGATGACGCAGATGAGGAAAAGAAACAAACACTTTGTTAAGGCGCGGGAGAAGAGTACGACATCCTTGACGCCCAAGTTGACCACCGATAGTGTTCCCCCGGCTATGTAGCTCAGCTCGCTGTAAAGCCGCGCCTTGCGGTAGGGCAGCAGCGCCTTCTGGTAGGACCAGTACTCGCGCCAGACGCTGGCGCAGAGGTCCTCGCCCGACTTGTTGTGGTGCTGAATGTGCCGCTTCAGCGGTTCATCCATGCGCTCGATGCGTCTGTCCATCGAGGCTACAAGCGCGACAAAGGGCCTCGCCAGGGCCCTTCTCAGCCCCATTGCACCGTCTTACGCTCCCTACAAACTACTCTACAAGGTGAGGCAGGGAGTTTGAAGTGGAGTGCACAGCGTGGACGACAGCAGGACGCCACAACGCCTTTTGTTAATTATTTTCATTTTATTTTTTCAGTGGCAGTTGCTTTATTTCCCTCGCGGCGGCGTTGGAGGCAGACACATCACATCCCGCTTCTCCCCGCGGCAGTCGCCGGGGCCGTGGTGGGTGGGCACAGTCACGCAGGCACGGCGCAGAGGAGCGAGAGGAGAAAAGAACGCACCAGTAGACATGAAGGAGAGGCCAACGGCGGCATAAGCTGCAGTTGCATTAAGCCGCGGTGGCAGACAAACCCCACCAGGCAGTCGTCGCTCCACGGCACTCCCCCAACTCGTACGATAGAAGTAGAGATGTGCTTCGCCCGCAGCGTTCGCCAATCACCCGCCCAAAATTAAAACAGTAACAAAAAAAAAAAAGGTATCGTGCCTGCTCACAGCACCTCTACGGACCGCACACTTCAACCGGCACCGTGCCGCACGTCCCTCCCCGCCAAGTAAAGTCATGGAAGAGAGACCCGCGCCCCCTGCAAGGCGCAGGCAGTGCCGAAGGCATACGCGAAGCGTACGCCCCAGACGTACGCCCCGCATCACAAACGCTGTACAGCAGCGCCTGTAGCTTTCGTCGCCGAGAACAGAGCGGAAGTAAATAAATGAATACATAAGACCTGTGAAACAATAAATCAATAAACTGCAATACTACTACTACTACTACTACTACTACTACCAATAATAATAATAATAGTGAGGGGGTTGCCTATCAAAACTCACCGTCGTTGGGGCGGCTTGCGCTTGCTCGGCGCAAGGAAACAGAACACGTTCAGAGGCTATTCTTTTTTTTTTTTTGCGTCACGCCTCAAACAGGGGAAAGCTCCTTGTCTATCAGTTCCATGACTTCATATTTGCACTTCCACTGGAAAAAGTAGCACGCATACGCCGCCCCCACCGCGCATCCCGCAGCAACTACGCAACCGTACGTGTAGTCGTTATTTTTCGCGCTTTGCATCGCGGATTGGACCGGGGCCGCCGCCAAACCACTTACGCAGCCCGCCAGGAATACCAGAGACATCGAAAGGCCAAGGTTAGCTCCATGATAAATTTTGGTCAAAATCGCTGGATAAGTTGATAGCATACCAGAGACGGAGAACGCCAACACCATAACAGAAAAGGAGAGGGCAACGTACGCCGTGGAAAGCGCAAGAAGACAAAACCCGATTGCAGCAATGGCGGAACAGAAGCAAAAAACGGCCTCACCTCCGACGTGGGCGGAAACAAATCCACTTAAAATGGCCCCAGCAGTTTGAGCAATGCCAAACCAGGTCAACAAACGTCCAGCGGCATCGGAGTCAATACGAGCAAAGGCATGATAGACAGTTCCCTCCTTTCCCATAGTAAGCGCCAAGGGCACAGGAAGGTAAATGGCACTGGAGAAGCTGAAAAGATAAAAGATCTGGCAGAGAAATGACACCATCAACATTGGCGTGAAAATAAAGCGCACGATTTCTCTAGGACGCAAATGGGCATTGCGAAAGGTCCTTGTTTTTGAATCAGGGACTGCGGCCAAGGTATACTCAACTCCAGCGTCTGTGCCGACATTCAAGGATGGTTGTGATCTTTTTTCAACCAATACAGCACCAATAACGCCAGTTCCAACAAGTATTGTAAGAAAGCGAAACGTTGTGCGCCAACCATAGTGATTCAAGAAGGATTCAATATAAAGCGGAAAAATAAGGCTTCCACATCCACCTCCAGCAAAAACGAGACCAATAGCCGAGCTCTGGTGTTTGTCAAACCAGGAGGAAGTCGCTGCAATCACAGGGGTAATCATCATTCCTGCAGCAAAGGATAAGGGAAGGGCAAAAGAAAGTGCCACTCCAACGCCTGTTTTTGCCCACAAAGCACCTGCCAAAAGGCTCACATAGAGGGCAGCCATCGCGACCAAAAGCAGGATTCGTGGGTGAAAACGGTCGGATAAAAATCCACCTAAAAGACCAAACACAGGGGTAAGCCCCATAGCAATGGAATTACCTAGGCTTAACTCGGTCTGTGAGGGGTAAGCCAGAGTTGCATCATTCATCATACCGTCCAAAAACACCGTGAAGGAGTTCATGGTGCCAAAAATTGCAAAGTGCATTAAGAATGCCCCAAAAGTGACCAGCCACCCTATCGGGTGGTCCAGAGGTCTTTTTCCGTACATTACCAAAGTAAAAGCTTCAAAGGCGGGGGAAAAATAAAAACAGTTGTTTTTGAGCCTTCCTATGTGAGTCGCATCAGATGTTTTAATTTTTTAAATTATTTTTAGGAGATGTCCTTTACCCCACATAAGCAACAAAAATGAGAAAATGTTTTTTTTCGTAAATCTAATAATAAGGACATGAAGAGCAAGAAGAGGGCACAGTTGGACCCCTCAACAGACCATGTATGTTAAGACATATGATTTATCCGTTTTTTTTCCCCTCCCCTCTCTTTGAGGCGCTGCATTCGTCTTAAATTACTCTCGACTTCCAAAACTTACACGTTTGCCATTCACTTTTTAGCGGCAGCAAGGAAACGATTCCATAACTCATCATCATCGTTATTATTGCTACTCGTCTCCTTGATTCGAGGGGTTTTACTGGCGGCTTCGGACCTGGCTTTCTTTCTTTGTTCCTTCTGCTTTACAGCGTTCTGCTCGGACGTATACGTGGCAACTGTCGCATGAATATTGGGTTCTTTTTTATTTTTCTGAGTTTGTTTCGTACTAGAAGCGTCGACCTCAGAAACATCAGAACTGTGCTGCGATTCTGCTTCCTCATCTGTTTCCTCGTTGCGATCCATGGCACCATCCACTATGTTAAACGTGCCATAATGCTCAATTAACTTCATATGTTTTGCCTCTGGTTGCTCCAAGGCATCACGATAGTGCTTATTCGAGTCAAAGGGCGGAGCACTGAACCAGGGGATTCGTCCCCTCTGCCAGTCGTAGAGAACCATACGCGCCGCAGCTTCTGTATCGGGGTTTCCCCCAGTAACAAGTTTGCCCCTAAGCTTTGCCAGCTTTTCAAGAAAGTCATTCACATCACGCCATTCAGAAACACCGTAGGTAGCGACTATGTCTTTAGGTTTCACAATCTCAAGAACGGTGTGTACAACGTCAGTCTTGTCTGCATTTCCCAAGCGTTCTACACGCACAACACCTTTTAAAACGGCCTGAACGTCATTGTTTGTTTCACGATCATAAATAACACCTGGACAGTCAATCAGAAAAATAGTCCTCGTAAGAGCAACATACTGCCACACCTTCGTTTCTCCTGGAATGGGTGCCACCTTACAAACAGATTTTCGCCGGAGCGTGTTAATCAAAGAACTCTTACCCACGTTAGGGTAACCAATCACACCCACAGAAATAGGTGTCTTTGTTCGTTTACTACCCCGATGCGTAACGTTTTGCAATTTTGCAAATTGTCGAAGGAGCGAGATCAGACTACCCTTACCAAAGGGATGATTAACACTGGCATGAAATGCCACAGTTGGGTAGTCTTTGCTCAAAACTTGAAGCCATCGCGCGGTAGCCCATAAAGGGATAAGATCACACTTATTTAATACAAAAATAAAATGCTTGTATTTTTTTTCTTTACGCATGTATTCCTCAAGAAACGAACTTCGAGTCCCTAGTGGATCCCGGGCATCCAA
>NW_021704707.1:0-10654 GCF_003719485.1 Trypanosoma conorhini | reverse complement strand
TCCTCTTCTTTCCTTTTTTTTTATTTTATTTTATTTTTCTATTTTCTTCTTTTCTTGTTGTTGTTTCTGGATCCGAGGAGGAAATGGGTGAGGCGATGCTTGGCTTCGTCGTTTGTAGTGGAGTGTTTCTTTGGTCTTTCCTTCGCCCCCTGCCCCTTTCCACTGATACGCGCAATAACACTTGTGTGTGGAGGCGTCTGCTCCGACCTCGTCTTGACCTCTGAGTTATTTTCCTGTTCTTTATTATGCCACCTGCTTCCTTCCTCCTTTCTTCAGTTTTTTTTCTTTTCTTTTCTGTGGCTCCTGTTCCTTTGATACCCGCCCCCGCCCCCGCCCCCGCACACCCTGGACCCGCCTCTCCACTCTTGACGCTGCCAACATCACGTCCGCGTTGCGTTTTGCGGCAATGCGGGGTGGACTTGGGGAGGCCTCCTCCCGGATTCCGGCCTCAGTGCGGAACTTGATTCTTTCCGACGCCGCTGGCAAAAATGTTTGGTTTTGCGGCCCAACTTCACACGAGGTGCTTTCCGTGGACGACCTCCGCGCCCCGCCAAGTCCTGCCGCTGCCTCCGACGCTGAAGCGACAGAGTGGCAGCTTGTTTACGACGTGATGCGGGTGCGCCATGGCAGTGTCATGTTTGAGCGGGATCATGTTCATCGCATCTACGAGAGTTCTGTGTTTGCGGCCTCTTCGAAGCCCCTCAGCGATGCGGCGAAGCTGCCGTTTCCTGTTGAAGCTGTGACACAAAACATCCGCAGTTACATCCGTGACGAGCATGAGGGGAAGGAAGACATAAACCTCAAATTTTTGGCCTGGCTACCGCCCTGCCCTAACAACTTGGGCGGTGAGGCGGAGTGGCAGAAGTTGTTGTGTGCCATTCCGTATACGCTGTACTTTGTCAAGTCCTTCTTTCCTCCGGAGACATGGTATACAGAGGGGACCCGACTTTCGCTCTTGTACAACGCCCAGCGACACACACCCAATGCAAAGATTGTTCAGGCGCCCCTCCGTTTACGTGCGAAGAAACTCCAGGAGAGCAGCACCGCGTACGAGGTGTTGCTGGTGTGGGATAAGGCCGCGCACTACCTTGTGCCAGAGGGCTCTCGTTCAAATTATCTCCTGGTCACAGAGGACGGTCGTCTGCTCTGCTCACTGGAGAAGGATATCCTTTCTGGCATCACGCTCCGGGCCGTGAAAAGAGCCGCCGCCGCCGCCGGGCTGACGTCCATCGAACACCGCCCACTGTACGTTGGCGATCTCTGCACGGCAAGGGCGATTGCCATGTTGGGGACAAGCCCTGGCGTCCTTCCAGTGCGGGAGATTCAAATGTATTACGATGAGGAGAGTAAAATGAATTTTATTTCCGCTCTGGACGACTTCGAGCAGTGCGGGAAGGGGAAAGTGGGATGTCTGCTGCCGCAAAGAGAGGCTATTTTGTCTAACGGCGGACGGCTGGCGCTGGACAGTGCCCACAGCAGGACGCTGCAGCAACTACGCGAGGCGTACGAGGCGGAGGCCTTCCGCTGACTCCCCGCGGCGGAAGGATGTCCGAGGCAAAATTCAACTCAGACAGGGAAGAGCAAGTTGGGTTAGACACCACCAGCAAAAGTAAATTAACCAACATGGGGTAAAACGCGGCAAAAGAGACTGCGGTTTACGCAGTAAGACGGTAAAAGTTGCGGTGGGGGGCAAAAAGCAAAACGAAAACGTATTGGGGAATTTTACAACGATGAATTCTTTCCGCTGGGGTGGTTGGGAGCTGGAGGCACACGAACACGTGTGTGCGCTAAAGTTTTTTTTTTTTTTCGTTTAGTTATTTTTATTTATTTATTTATTTATTATTATTATTTTTTTTTTGCTTCCGTGGAGCTTGGCTTTTAATTGACCGCAGCAACTCCGGAGTACTGCGACGACACCCAGACCTGGGGCACGTACACGATATATATATATATATGCGAGTGTTTGTGTTGCCCACAGAGGTGTGCACGCAACTCTGCGGTTGTTTTCCTTCGCCTTGGGGCGGGAGCCCGCGTACAGTACACCTACAATAGTAACAACATCTCCGCCAGAGCAGCGAAACGCAACCACACCCACGCATTTCAAATCAAAAGCCAAAAAAAAAAGTAACAAAGGAATAGAACGGGATAGCCACAAGGGGGCACTGCGTGGGCGTAGAGGGGGACGGTTCCTTGGATTCAAGAATATATACATATATATGTATATATAGTGGTGTAGTGAAAGGAAAGCAAGTGATCTGTAGAAGAGGATTGGATTGGACGATGATGCGACAGTCGCGTCGTCTTCTCATGATGGAGGGAGAAAGGAAGTTCACATTTCCTGGCTCCCCCGCATCACACTCCACTGGTGGAGTTCCATTTTACGGCAATATTTATGCTGGTCGTGTGGACACGCAAAACTATGTGCCGCCAGTGCAGGAGGGCTCAGGTCTTATCAAACCCAAGTCTAGTCTCTGGGATGATCCACAGGTGCGTGCAAAGATGGATAGTTGCCCATACTTTGCCCTCTGCGATCAGGTTTTGTGGCATAACATGGACCCCGCGTATCTTGATCCCGGCCTTCTCACCGCGGAGGAGCACCAATTGCTGCTTCTTTTTAGTCGTGCCTACTATGAAAAATGGAAGGCAATCCATCTGCGCCCTCCCAATGCACTTCCACGCGTGCGTATAAAGTACGGTGCGACTCACCTATTGGATGAAATGTTAGAGTTGCTAGACGTCCCACCAAAGCTGCGGCGCTCGCTTGTGAAGGAGTTTCAACTGGACGACGCTTCTTTGATTGCCATGAACCCAGATTGCTGGGAGACGGCGTACCTTGATCCATTTAATAGGGACCATTTTTCTGGTCGTGTTCTAGAATTTGCTGGCGTGGACGAGCCTTTGCGTGCTAGATTCTTTCTTCTTCTGCAGCAAATGCGCCGTCTTGTCGTGGTACGGAAGGATACCACCGAGGAGCAGCGAGTTGTGCTTCCCTTCACTGCGGGCGTCACGTTATTCGACCTCTACAAACACTTGGGTCTTGACCCGTACAATGGGCAAATGAAGATTTACGACTACGTGGACCTGCAGCAGACAAAGCATGTGCTGACGCTCAAGGACGAGGACACCTACTTTGATTTCCTCGTGACAACTTTTTTCAAGGCAAATCTGCGCCGCGCGACGTTGAGTGATGTTGCCGACGACACCGACAACACGGCACGCTACACCATCACCGTGGAGCCGTGCACTGTTGCAGAGAAGCGCATCGGCCGATGGTTTTGAGCTATTGGCGTAGTACTGGAACTGGGCATGGGTGTGTGAGGGCGTGCACGCGGGGTTTCTCCGTGGGAGTTCGTCGCGTGCAGTATATGCGCAGCAGAGTAGGGGAAGGTGAGAGCATGGGGGGTGGGGGGGGGGGCGTGCTTGTGCCGGCTCGCACCGCTCTTGTGTCTTCGCACCGCTCTTGTGTCTTCCCACCGGAAGGGCGTAGTATCAATTTTAGCGTTTTTTTTTTTTTTACATGTGTGTGCGATATTCAACTCCGCTGTGTGATTCCGCCTACGCGTCAGTTACTGGAAGACCTGCGTTTTTTTTTTTTGTTTTTGTCGCGCTTGTTTGTTTCTTTGACTTTTCCGTCGCGTAGTGATGGCCTCTCTGTGGTCTTTTTTGCCCTTCCCCCCTTTTTTTTTTGATTCGCGAACACCGTCGCGTTGACGACACCCACAGGAAGTGCCACCAGTGACCCCAGCGGAAGGGGGCAGAAGGCGGGGGCGAGGGCCAAGCCGAGACTCCTCCCTGCAGAGCAAAGAAGCGAGAAGGAGGAGATAATAATAACAACAATAATACTTCTGGCGGAGCCACGCGGCGGCTGCGAACTTTTATAGATTGGACTGCAACGGGTGGCGATAGCTCCCAGCTGCCTGAAGTGGTCTTCAGCCATATCTCCACCGTCTTCCCTGTCCTTGTAGAGCCGCTGCTACGCATACATAGTTTCTTCTTCCTGCATAGATACAGACAGTTTGTTGCGACGCACAACTGCTAACGAAGCTTCGAGGGCCTACGACCGTAGACGCAGGAGGAAATCAAAAAAAAAAAAGAGAAGGAGCGCAACACACATAAGAGCAAACAAACAGGCATGTCAACAACACGTGCTGCTGGGGGTCGCCTGACGGCTCCTGTTCGCACTGCCGTTCCAGCAGCGCTGCCTCGCAAGCGCCGCTTCGAGCTGACCGACGAACAGAGGCAAGAGATTCGTGAGGCGTTCGAGCTCTTTGACTCAGATAAGAACGGGTTGATCGATGTGCACGAAATGAAGGTAAGTATGCGGGCACTTGGCTTTGACGTTAAGAAGGATGAGGTGCTGCGCATGATGCAGGATTGTGCTGCGCGCGATCAACACAATCAGCCCCTCATGGACTTAGCCGGTTTCACAGATTTGATGACGGAGCGGTTTGCGCAGCGAGATCCACGACAGGAGATGGTTAAAGCCTTTCAATTATTTGATGAAAACAACACAGGAAAGATTTCCTTGCGTTCGCTGCGCCGCGTGGCAAGGGAACTTGGAGAGAACATGACCGATGAAGAGCTACAGGCCATGATTGATGAGTTTGATACAGATCAGGACGGAGAGATTAACCTGGACGAATTCCTCGCCATTATGCTAGAGGATGAGGATTACTAATCTCCTCACCACTGGCCGCATGTGCTTATGGAGAAGCGGCACGAATAGACAAGAGAAGCTGGAGATGGTACCAATTGCTGCACTGTATTTCCCCACTCTCATTTGAAGTCGCACGGGGAAAGCGTTGAGCTGCATACAAATACGTTGCTCTGTAACGCTGCATATTTGTGTGGAGTTCACCTCTTAAGTTGACGTCTTTTTTTTTTTCTTTTTTATTTAGAGAAGAAGTAAAAATTTTTTCTCACGTCACCCCCATCGCGTCTTTGACCTCCCGACGAGTAACACCGTACATGACTGAAGGAGATACCTCGGAGGGTTCAGAAAAAGGTTCAAGTTTGTGATGGGGGCTCATAAGCCAGAGCGGAAGCCAAGTTCCTTGCTTTCTATCATGCGCAACGCATTGGGAACGCTTGGTAAGGAGTCTGAGAGCACATGTGGTGTCAGCTGCGGCATACACAGCGATCCGATTCCTGGAGGGTTTCGCAAAAAAACATCTTCCCTCTCGAGAAGACGTCGGTGCTGCTGCGTATCTCTCGATGGCAGATTTTCTTCGCACGGGAATGTGGTAACTGTCAATGATGCTGGAAAAATTTCTGCCAGCGGGGCTGATGCACCGGTTGGTGCGTGTTGTTGTAACCGTTTCAACCTCCCCCAGTTGTCAATTCCCAGGTTTGCTCCACCAACCTTTGGGACGTCCTCAGGAGAAAGTCAATGGGGCTCCACAGACGAAGAGGGGCGTGGGGCACGTGCGATACGTGACCCGGCCTCGAAGCTGACAGTCAGGGAGGGAAAGGGGGTACTCTTGGAGAACTGGCTGCGTGAGCAGCACAGAATTGGGACAACAAGCAGTTAATCTACTGATCTTGCTCATATTCCCGACTGGAGCAGGGACCGGAGCTTCGCCGGGGACGATGATCGGACTGAGGCCTGGGAGAGAGAGAAAGGGAGAGAGAGAGGTAGAGTCAATTGGCCCCGCTCCTCGTCCCAGCTTCTACTTGTTGCCTTTTTGTATGCACGGAGGTGGCGGAGATGAACGATTGGCTCAAGGAACCGTTTCCTCTGCGCCTCGGGTGGCCTCGTGGGCCGCTCCTACAACACTCGTCACTGAAGTGCAGTTGTGTGCTGGACAAATAGACGCAGAAAAGGAAGAACAAAACAAAATCAGCAGAAAACATATATATATAAGGCTTTTCAAAGATAAAAATACAGCAAAATACAAAGGAAAGGAAATAAAAGAAAAACAACAACAAGCAGAGGGACAATGCCCTGCATCACTTCTTTTCTTACTGGTTGTTTAGTTCTTATTCCGCTAGAATCCTTTTTTTTTAGGAACATTTTTCTGGTTTTTATTCCGCGGCTTTGGGATTCCCTTGCGGAGGGGGTGTCACTCACGCCAGGAATGAAGAAAGAAAAAAAGCGAAAGGCCCCGCCCAGGCAAACAGACAAGCAAAGAAAACCGCTCAACATCCCAAAAGAAAAAGGGCGAGTAAGCAGGAAAAAAAACAGCAAAGCAAAACAAAACTGGGTGTCTGTACTTTAAGCCCCATGGAAGGGCAGATCGTGGGCAGGGGGGTAACTGGGGGGCACACTTAGTTCCCTCTGTGACTGCCCTTCTGCGTCCTTTCCGGTCGCACTTTTTTTTTTCGGTGTAGTGTTGTTGTCGTTTGTAGAAGTCCTGGAATTTCTTCACTTTTTTTTTCTCGTTTTTTTTTTGTTTCCTGTGGGTTGGTCGATGGCGTGCGTTCGAAAGTAAACTTATTAATTTCAGTATCGTGCCTTGCTGGCTGGGAAGTTGTCACGCGGACACACGAGAAACATTATGCACACACCCCGCGACGGTACCGGCACGCCACAATCGTCATTGTGTCCATTTGTATTTTTTTATTTTGTTTAATTTCTAAGATTCGCGCGTGTGTGTTGAATCTACAGTGTTGTTTGTTTGTTTTTTTACGCCACTTTGCGCCCTTAGCTTTCTAACTGAAGGAAAAAAAACTATGTGCCGCGTGAGGCGTCTCCCCTCCTCCTCCCCCCCCACACACAGACACGTGCATCTACTCTTGTTTTTTTTTTTTTTTTCTACTTTACGTTATTGTGTTTTGTGCTTTTTCGCTCCCTCGGTGTTCACCTCTGCCCTTTTTGTACTAGTTTGGGAAGTGCTGCAGCAGCAGGTGTGGCCATGCAGTTAATTAAAAATACTGCCGATCACCTGCTTTGCCCCACGCGAAGGCGAAATAGTTGCAGGGATGTACAACTGCACGCGTGCGTGTATCCCTCCCTGGCGGAGGTGTGGTGTGTAGTGTGCAGCGGCCGCCGAATTTATCCTCACTGTGTCGTAACGCTCATCTTTTTTTTCTTGAAATTATTATTATTTTCTTTTTGACGCTTGTTTTTCGTCTTTTTTCTCTACCTTCACATGAGCTCTGCTTTGACCGTTGCCTGCTCTGCCGCCGTGCACGCTGGCGAAGGAGGGCGAAGGGCGCCGAAATATCGTCGAAGCAAAAGCCACACATTGTTGGTCTGCGGATAGAACATTAATTAATGGAGGACGGCGACCAGGAGGTGCGGGGGGAGGAGCAGCACACGTTTGGTGGCCACGATGCGGCTTTTCTCACCCCGCGGCTCTCCATTTTAGCTGGTGAAGCTCGAAGTTACACGGCGCCGCAGGGAGATTACAGCGGGGGGCATGACGCCCAGGAGGAAGAGCCAACGAATCTCCTCGCCGAAGCGGAGGAGCTGCAGTATGGAGAGGACGTGGGCATCGCCCTGCTCCGTGAGGACATGAATGACACCGAGGAAACGAAAGGGAGGCAGCAGCAGCAGCTGGAGCAACATGAGTTGAATGCGACGGAAGACGGCGAGGCCACCTTCGATGCTGGCGTTTTCTTTGTAGGTCAGGACGACAATGGTGCGGACAACTTTGATGCTGACGGTGAAGAAGAGACAAAACTGGAGGATGATGAGGTTGCACGTGATACAGAGTGGCTGCCGCCTGATGAAGCGGATAGTGACGACGACGAAGGCAATGCTGCCACGCAGAGAATGGATAGGGCCACCTTCCCGCTCTCGCGTGTGCGAGAGCTGCTGAAGTTCCACAGTGACTTCTCCATTGTGGCAAAGGACGCGGCTGTGGTGGCCGGGGAGGCGGTGACGTTGATGTTGCAGGACTTGGCACGTCTGGCGGCGGCGGAGGCAGAACGGCACAGGCGAAAGAGAGTCACGTACGCGGATGTGGCCCGTGTGGTGCATTACTTTGACCGTTACTCCTTTTTAACAGGCGCCGTTCCAACTGTGCCGGCAGTTGCGAGTGTCGCAAAGGCGGTGGCCGTCGCCCCTGCCACTTCTTCCGGGGCCGAAGCGAAGCCCAGCCGCGGCGTCGCTCGGGAGGGGATGGGGCGGACAATGTCAAAGGTGACGGGAAATGGAGGCGGCGGCGTCGCGGGCATGCGACAGACGAAGCTTCGCTTCTGACGCTGCCTTGATCTTTTCTCTCTCTCTCTCTTATCGCTCTCTCGTTCACAGTTCCTCTGCGACCGTTTCCTACGCTACATGCTGCTTTTGGCTTCTGCTGCAGTTGCATTGTGTGTTTCTGTGTGGATTGGCTTCCAATGCTGTTTTCTCGCTCTTGTTAGCTTCTGTGCTGAGAGCAGGCTGCAGAGTCGGCTTGCACCACACCTCAGCGAGCGCTGCAAAAGAGGGGGTGACACGCCTCCTTTCAAGACGATAAAAAAAACTAAACCAACGACAACAACACAACTCTGAGGGACAAAACCAAAACCAAAAATCAAAGTAGGAATCTATTATAAGCACTCACATATATGAAAACAGCTTCTCCTACTACGCCACACCAAGAGAGGGAGCGCCCGCCGCACTTGATGTCGGATGAGGAGTTGCGCCAGGAGTACGTGCAGCTGCGCAAGATGAACGCCTTGCTGAATGAGGAGTCTGCCTCCCTTCAGTCGGAAATAAGCGCCATTTATGAGGAGTCCGTTCGTTTTCAACAGAACACGGAGATCGAGGAGGACAAGGTGGCCAACCAGTTGCTCCGGCGTCTTCAGTCCGAGGAGCAACAAAGACGTCGGATTAGTGACCTTATCCGCCGCGAGGAATCTGCTCGCCAGCAAATCACGAAACAAATTTCCCAAATTCGGACCGAGAAAACCGACTTGGTGGGACAGATGGGGGAGCAGGAGTCGTTGATGCTTGAGCTGCAGAAAAAGTTAATGGATGTGGTGACGAGGAAGAATGAAACGAACCGTGAGCTACTGAAGGAGCGTCGTAGATACTTGGATGTGCTCTCCACGCAGCTGAGTCATCTTAAGGAGGGGTCCCTCAACGAAAAGAAGGAGGGGAAGAGGTCTGACGTTGGCGAAAGCGCCAACGCAAACGAGCCGACACCGGTGGAAACAGCATCACTGAATGCTGACGATAAAACGGGCAGTGACGTCACTACCTCTCCTGCGTTTGATGCCGCTACAGACGAAACTGATGTGGCTATCAGTTTACTAGAGAAGCAGCTCAATCGTCTTCTTTCCGAGCACGCCGCCGCAGTTCAGGTGTCGGCACGAGATGAAGCGCTTTGTGCACAACTTGCAATAAAACTGGACGACATCCAGCGAGCGGCCTTCCTAGATCGTGCACGAGCGTCCAAGTTGAAAGAAGAGCTTAAGGAAACGAAATCACGCGTGGCCCTGCTGGAACGTCAGGCGTCTCAGAGGGAAGGCTCGCTTCTTTCAGAGGACAGCTCTGGCCTACCAACACCGACGTTGGGTTACGTTACTAACAAGTCACTGCGTGATCGTACGGTAGAGGTTTTGTCGTCGCGTCAGCGCGAAACAGTTAGCAGTATTCAAGCCTCGCTGGATGAATCCGAGACGGGGGATGAAATGCCCTCTTCTGCACAGGAAAATTGATTTCATTCCGTTTCTTGCTTCTCTCCAGAACTGACCCCGACTACTTCTACTAGTCTGTGCGAGAACGAAGCTGAGAGAGAGCGAGAGAGAGAAAGGGGGAGAGTGGGAAGAAAGTGATCGAAGCAATGTGAATAAAACAAGTATGAGGGAAAATTCACATGGTGGAGGCACAAACGAAACAAGGAAAGAGGACGAGGACATTGGGGCAGGAATATTGTACTGTGAAAGATGCTTTTTTTTTTCTCACTGTTCTTGTTGAAGTCGTGGTTCTGCGATGTTGTTAGCTCATTCCTGTTTTTTTTTAGTGTGCTTACTTCTCCTTCTCGCCTCTGGTTCGTTTTTCTTTCCTTGTTTTCTTCATCTTATTCTCAGGAAGAGCCGCTGTGAGGCGGTGGCTTCCTCTTCACCCTACACCCCGTTCTTGCGTTTGGCCCCCTCTTCCTACGTAGGTAAATATCTATATTTATTTATTCTTTTTTTTCTTTCTATATATATATATGTATGTATCTCCCCCATTCCTGTGGTTGTTTCGCCTATTTCTATCAGCAGGCAATGGGTGGCTTGCCCGTGATGGTTCTCTGCGCGTGAGTGCGTTTCAGCCTTTTTCTCGGCGGGCGAGTTGGATTTCTCCGTATTGATTCTGTGATGCTGCTGTTAACTTTTTCGGCTTGCTGGGGGGGTGTCCCGACGAGTCCCTCTCGTCGCCGCCTCGCCCCCGCTCTACTCGTGGGAAGGCGGTAGATGCGAATGTGAAAAGCAGGCACGCATACCGAAAATGAAAAACAAAAAGTGGGGAATAAAATAGTCGCATAAAGTGGAGGGGAGAATTGTGGGAAGAAGAACGATTCAAATCATGCTCACGAATTTTACTTCCGCTGCTTGGACTGTCTCTCTATCACTCTTTTTCTCTCTTTGTTTGTTTGTTTTTTTTGTCCCCCCTACTATTTTTTTGTGTGGGGGCCTTTCATTAGCGTCGAACGGCGAAACACTGTAACAACTACATATATATATATATATATATATATATATGTATATAAATGTAGCGCGAAAAAAAGTTGCGGTGGGG